>NW_011337536.1:0-10691 GCF_000735185.1 Notothenia coriiceps
TGTGTTCCCCACTGCAGGCTGCTACGTTTCACACACACACATCGAACGGCCCGATTATTCCCCCTATTACTCGTATGAAGGAAATGTCCGGTAACAAAGGCGCATGATGTGTGTGTGTATGTGCTCTGCTCAGCTCCGCTGTGTGTCTGTGTATGTTCTGTGTGTTTGTGCGTGTCCAACAACGGCATTTGTTTTCAAATTACCATGAACAGTAATTTACACACATCTGGCCAACTCCATAGGTATGTGGGTGTTCCCAAAATAAGTTAGTTTAATCTTAATCTCGATGTAGTGCTAAATGCTGTCGGAGTGCACCGGAACGAACGCCCCGGTATGATGTTATTATGGCTGGCAAACAAGCCCAGGGGTCTCCCTGACACTTCAGTTATATCAATATGTGTACAGTGGTCCTAATTTGTTTGAATTGTATCCTGGTTTTAAACGTTAATATGTTTTGGATGCATATTGTTCTATTATTTGTTCAGGCTGTTACATACAATTAGCCACTGTTGCCACCTATATTAGGCTATATTATATTAATATTTGTAAAGCGGTCCTAATTTTTTGTTTTAATTGTATCCTGGTTTTAAACGTTATTAATATGTTTTGGATGCATATTGTTATTTCTTCAGGCTGTTAAATACAATTAGCCTCTGTTGCCACCTGCTGGTGAGTAAATATTAAAATCAGCTAAAATTGACAACCGGTCCGCACATTTTTTTAAATGTATCTGCCGGTCCTTGGCACAATAAAGGTTGGGAACCCCTGATTTATACGATACAAAATATGATTCTCTGGGAAGAGAGGTTTGTTGCTTTGTCTGTGTTGATGACGTGTTGTCATTTATTACAGATGGAGATATGCAAATGAAGGCCAATGTTCTGATCACAGAACTGTTTGATACAGAGCTGATCGGTGAAGGAGCGCTGCCCAGCTACGCCCATGCTCACCAAAATCTGATCCAGGTGTGTGTGTATGTGTTTCATTTATTATCTCAGCGTCTGTGTTACGCCCAGGCCTAGGGGAACCTAGGCGCAGCACAAAGTTTGCTCTCTCCCCACTTTTCCCACTCTCAAGACAGAGACAGAGAATGTCGTTTGGTACATTTAATTTACCAAATCTGAATCATACAAAATATACTTTCACAACAAAAAGAAACATGCTGAAAGTCTGATACCAAAATAAACAAAGCAGGAGTAACAAAACCACAAAAACGAACTAACCTTTAACACAAAATCTTACCTACTAGAGAAAAATAAATATACAGGTTTCTTACCTACTCTAACTTAAAACAGGAGAAAACGAACAATCCAAAAGGGAAAAAGAAAAGGGTTTGCACTCCTGAGAAAATTAACCCGTCTACAAAGACAGGTAACGTAAAAATAGCTCACAGCCAGCAGAGAAGGACAAAATATTCTCAAAGTGCGAACACAGCACAACAGGACAAAAGATCTAAACACATCTTAAGGTCCCTCCGAGGTCGACTTGATTCAAATGTTATGAAAAACACTCATTGATTGCTGACTACTGACTCCTGTGAAGCAGTTGGTAGTGTCTGCAGGGGATCGATAACTCATTCGGTTGCAAAATGCATTTTCCTTCTACTGGCTTGGCTAAAAACAAACCTTACTCTGTTTGCAACCCACGTTTTTCCTTTGGCTTGGTTTAAAAACTGGCAATTTGAGCCTCCGTATAGCTCACCTGATAGCGATAGCAGCTGATATACTGGGGTTCTTTCCCTACTATGAGGACCCAGGGTCGAATCCGGCTATGCCCTCTGTTTACCTCTTTCAACTCTGCCTTTCGAATAGGCACTGGTGGCCCTAAAAATAATCTAAAAACATTTACAAAATAGCTGACAATTCCATATATTATGATACAATACAAGATTAATACATCGTTTGTGGTATTTGTCGCCTTTGAGGGAGCCGGGAGGGAAAATAGAGTGAGTTCAACTCTTTGTTCTTTGTGAGGGGACAGGGAAACGATCCTGGCTGAATTACTATTTTCAATAAATGAATATATTTGCATGATGTGACATGAATCTGTTGGTTGAAACTTCAGTCAGAACTTTATGAATTTGGTTAATACCAAAAAAAAGTATTTTAAATGTAGTCAAAAACAAGGTGCAGACCATGTGTGAAATGTGTGATCTGGCTGGTGGTCAGTTGTGTGTCATCATGTGCCCACCCCCCCTGCAGGAGGGTTGTGAGGCGGTCCCGCACCGGGCCACCGTCTACGCCCAGCTAGTGGAGTCCGAGCTGCTGTGGAGCTGGGCTCAGCTGCAGCCGGTGGAGGTGGAGGGGACCCGCCTGGTCCCGCTGCCTACTGGGGGCCCCTGTGCTGGAGCTCATGCCGTATGCGACATCCAGCTGAGCCAGGTGCCCCCCCACAGCTTCACCCCGCTCGGTCCTCTCTGCACCATGTTCAGGTATGAAAGTAAGAAACTTGTTCTGCAATTTAGTTCTCTTGAAATCAGTGTTTCACACCCTGCTCCTCTTCCCTCTGCACCCCCCCCCCCCCCTCCGCCCCTCTCTCAGTGTGGACTTCAGTAAACCAGTCAGCAGCGCCTTCCAGTCCCACAGCTCTCAGTTTGTGGCTCAGGCTGGGGGGCGGGCCCAGGTGGTCCTGTCCTGGTGGGACCTGGACATGGATCCCAGTGGAAGCATTGTGTGCACCATGGCCCCCAGCTGGACATACAAACAACCAAAGACGGCTCCGGTGAGTTTAGGACATGTTGTTGTTCTGAGTCAAGCTTTCTCCCCCCCCTGCTGATCTCTGTGTGGTGTTTCAGTGGAGGGACCACTGGATGCAGAGTGTGTACTTCCTGCCTGTCGAAAGCAGCGTGTCAGACGGAGAGGAGCTGCGCCTGACCGTCTGCCATGACGACTACAGTCTGTGGTACAGCTTACAGTCTCCCAGGTAACAGCTCACAGACAACATATTGTTTGTTTGTTTAGAAATACTGTTTGACCATCTCCTGCAGGTCTGAATAGTGCAACATAAACTGCAACACTTTAACCCTTCAAAGTGCTGCTCGGTGTCAACTCACAGGAACAAGAGTGTTAGTTTTATATTACCCAGCAGATGGACTTTTATTTTTTCTATTTATTTCCATGGGTCAGTCATAACCATTGAGTAAAATGGGAAGTAGACTTTCTCTCTTTGACTGTTTAATTTAGTTCTAATTTCTACAGTTATCAAATAGCTTCCTCCCCTCCCCAGATTCAGATTCATCTGCAAAAGTTACGTTTCAGGAGGAGTTTTGTTCCATAAACCACAACTGCTTTTGATGTACTGTTGTGTTTTTGTGTTGTTGCTATACACTGATCAAAGTGATATTTCTGTGAACCCAAAAAATAATGAATCATGAAGACATATTGCTCAATGAGTAGATACTGCAGCATATGGTGGGGATAGACTGTGTGATATCAGCATCAGATAAGAAAGCAGGCGCTCGTCGTCACAACCACTCATCTCGAGGACAAATGTTCCCTGATTATCTTATTAAATAAATAAATATTCAACTGGGCAAGATGGTTTCATATTCATAACCGACACATACAATGAAACAGATTTAACTAAAAAATGAGATTGATCATCTGAATAGCTGAAGTAAAAGACAACAAATCCTTTTATAAACACTAATTCTCACACTCACTATTTTTCTTTTGGCTTCAGGACATTTTGAAGTTACTAATAAGCTCACAGAGACACACTGGGTGTTTCTCAATCTCGAGTAAAGCTGCTCCAGAGCCAATATTTCAAGCATACTACGTCATCGAGTGCCGCCGAAGTACTGTTCCAATGTCCAGCATACTTGGAATTCCACCGAGCCCGGCGTACTTCGTTTGGAGAAATGTCGAGGCTGCACATGTGTAGACTCCGCGGTCTTAAAATCCCCACAATGCTTTGCGCACGGACCAATTTCCCCAAATCTGTGGCGGAAAATGTAAGGCGGGGCCTCTCATATGACGCACACCTGCACACTTGCTAGCCTGTTCCACTCTTCGTTTTCCGAATGCCAGGAAGGATTCTTGCCTCGCTTCTGAAGCAAGACGCTCGGAAGGCATGTGCTACCAAGCAAGCGTACTCGCGATTGAGAAACACCCACAGGATACATACTAGCTTCAACCAAAGCCATTAACTGCATTCCACTTGATGGTTAAACCATCTGTTCTCTGCTTGTACATTCCCAGTCTTACACAGAATATACAGTATAATAAAAGTAAATATTTGACTATATAAAGTTCTCAGCAATTATTTAAATCATTCACGTATATGATGTCATGATGTCAAGAAATTATTTCCCACTATCTCCCATGTAAAGGAGTAACTAATGGTGTGTGTTGGTGTCCTCAGCCAGCAGGGCTCACAGAGCGAGGCTGCCCCCTCTCGGCCCTGCTGCACCTGTCAGGCTCACCTGGTTTGGAACAGACCGCGTTTCGGTGAACTCAACGACAGACGGCGCACAGAGAGCTACGTCAGCGCTCTGCGCAGCGTAAGTGACGCCCCACATGAAAGTCAACTGTGCATGAGTGAATGCATTGTCTGAGGAGCTGCTGTGTTCCCTGCAGGTTCTGAGGGAGGACAGCGTGTGTCTCGGCGTCAGCGATGGAAGTCTGCTGCCGGTGTTTGCTCACGTGCTGGGAGCCAAGAAGGTACTCCTCTTTGAACATGTGGGCACATACTACACCTTCACAATCCAAATGCCATACTCAGACTGTTAGTGAACTGTCTTTTTAATACCTGCCTCTTTTTGTCTTAGGTCTACGGTTTGGAAAACTCAAGAATGTCTGAACAGGTCATTGAGCAGGTAAATAAGAAACTTTACTCCAGTGCTCTCTCTATGAGAACACACACATGAGCCTTGATGTTTTTACACTTCGCATCTGGAGCTTTGTGTTCAGGATCCTCACTTTCAGGAGTGTTGATGCTACATATGTGTCTCTGCAGGTGTTGGAGGCCAACTCGATGAAAGGAGCGGTGGAGCTGCTGGAGATCAGACCTGAGCAGCTGAGCAGCAAGGATCTAGGAGGGGAACAGGTACAGGAACTAGCCTTTAGTAATGTCCATTCCTTTCTTTATTCATTATTAAATAATGTTTTTATAATTCACAGTGTAAAACAACAAGACCCACGGAGGAGTTTTCACAGTTCTGCTCAACTCTCACAGCTCTGCACATATCTAATCTAGTCAAAACGTGTCTGCACTCCAAAAAATGATATGACTTCTAATATTTTTTTTTGTTAGTAAAGTCAAATGTTGGAATATATTATTGAGCAGCTCCGGACAAATTGGTCTCTTAATTTTTCCAAGGGCTGTCTGTATAGATTAATAGATGGGACTTGGCTAAACAAATCTTATTAAATGAATTTATTAAGATATTTTTCGGGCAAGAGAGTGCCTTTATCTATCTCACCACATGCCAGGAGTGTGTCCCTCAGAGCATTGAGTGCGACGCGTCTCTCCTGCAGATCTCAGTGCTGATGGGGGAGCCGTACTTCAGCACCAGCCTCCTGCCCTGGCACTCCCTATTCTTTTGGTACTGCCGCACGGCGTTGGCCGGTCTGCTCCGCCCCGGCGCCGCCATCCTGCCCCGCTCCGCCACTCTGCACATGGCCGCTGTAGAGTTCCAGGTGACCCAGATCCAGATATTTTCAAACTGTTCTTGTCAACCAGTAACATTCGAAAACAAGGCATAAAAAAAGTAAATGTAGTTTTTGTATATAAAAGGCTTAAGGTTTTGTGGTGGTCAAATACATATCTTGCTGTCTTTTTTATCAGCAGTTAACATGTATGGTCCCCTTTTTGTTTTCATTTGAATGACGTATGGAAAGAAATATCATTTTTTAAGCTCTTTAATACAAAGCGCTAAATGGCTAAATTATATAATATGATACAATTATAATTATACAAAGGCTGAATTAGTTTTGTATTTTCTATGTTTTTTAGGATTTGTGGAGGATACGAGCTCCGTGTGGAACATGTGAGGGCTTTGATGTCACACCCATGGATGAAATGGTGCAGGTAAAATGATAATTTCATTTCTGTTAGTGAGCAGTCTTTACATCCATTGTTATTTCCCATCTAGACACCTGCACAAGATGTCTGCGTGTTATAGGAAAAGGTGTAGAGAATGAGCACTATAAATATGGGATTGGATATTGTTAAATATGTAAGTTATTCTCGCGTCCAGGAGAGAAGCTTTAAAATGAGACTAAATGGAGTCTCTGAAAAGATTCAAATGGGATACTTTAATTAAAAAAGGCGCGGTAGTGTTACAGACAGAATATTGTTCAGGCAGAAAACAGCTGTGATCCGGCTCTCCTGAGCAAGAGAAGAGAGAGAATCCCTCGTCCGGTGATGTTATATATATCCTCTGCTGGCTCCTCCCCGCCAGCCGGCTCGCCTCGTCTCTAATGTCCGTTGTTGCATTTAAACAGAGGATTGGTACTTTTCACATTCAATATATGCTTAACACGCCTTTTCTCCTCATATTCTCTTTCATCACTTTTCATGTAACACATTCTAAACGCTGTAATCAATACTCTAAAAAATACAGAAAATACTTCACGGCTGGTTTGGTTTCCGGTCATTCCGGATGTTGTCACATGCTACTCTCGTCTGTAAACAATAATGTATTCAAATAAACTGTACCTTCATTTAATATTCAGCATGGTAGTATCTCGACATCTATAGTTGTAGTGTTAAATCAGTAGGTTTCGGTTTGCACCACTCCATGTCATTTCGCACCACTCCATGTCATTTCGCTACTAAATTCACCTCTTTAGGAAATCGTATATTAGCCACATGCTAAATGCTAACCGGAGATGAAGGATTTTCAGAATAAAAGCTTAACTGGTGGTGCACGAGAATTTCAGGTTTTTTCTGTATAAATCAGCATTTTAACTGATGGCATGTTTAAACTAAATTATGCCATAAAACATTGATTTTAATTTCTAACAATATTGTAGTAAGATTTGAGTATGCATCCCAATGATTGTTCCTTTTTAATTGTAATACTTATTCCACCACTGCCCTACTACTACATACAGTTTTCGTTGATGATTTTTTTCATTACTGGTGAGGAAAATGTATATGTCCATGACCTTCAGCTGAAATGAAGGGGCCCTGTAATGAGTCTGAGGTTACTGCCCTGTGTTTTTTCTTTTTTTTTATATACTTAATCACATCTGTCCTTGTAGCGATCTCTGGATTTTCGTGAGTCCCGTGAGGCGGAGCCCCACCCTCTGTGGGAGTATCCATGCCGTGCTCTGACCCCGCCCACAGCCGTCATGACCTTTGACTTCACACAGTGTGTCCCTCAACAGCCAATCAGCAGTCAGGGATCACTGCCCTTCACAAGGTACTGAGTTTTCTTCTATCACTGAGAGCAAGGACAATATCCCAAAGTCTTAGTGTATACAGTACATATAAATGATACCTGCCTATAAGTAGATTGTGAGTTTACCGTGACCAAACATTTAGTTAGGGTAAACTGATCCCTTCTATAGTCCCTTCTAAAGCTCACTGAATTTGGGATAAGGACAAACAGTAGTATTATTTCTCCTGTCTAAATCCTGATCAGACTCGATACGATTCTCCTTAATACAAAATGAAGCCTTATTCAATAAGCTTGTGGCCAAAAGTATGTCCATATTACTTGACATTTCACTTGACTTCTTCTTTTGGTATTATGGGGTGTAAAGATAGTAGTAGCTTCCCTTTCCTGTGGAACTGCTTTGAAGCCAAACTTGAGAATTTGGAGGTGTTTCCCTACTTAGAGAAGAAGCCTCTTTATTAATCACAGTAATTAACATTCAGTTGTTCACTGGTTGCTTATGTGACTAACTGTTTTAGGAATCTCAACAACTCTCCTCCATTGGGAAAAGATTGATAGAGACTAAAAAGCAGTGGCTAGATTCTCTCTAGAGATAAGACTAGAAGGAGAAGCTAGAAGCTAGCAGCTGGAACTAGCAGCTGGAACTAGCAGCTGGAGCTACAGCTACCTTCGATTTTCTGAGGTCCAACACAAAGGTCCGGTGTACTGCTCTCAACACTTTGTCATTGCAGATTTTAAGGCTGTTCAATGTCTGTTTCAGGATTGGTCGTTGCCATGGTGTTGCGCTGTGGATGGAATACCACCTAACTGATGACATCACTGTTAGTGCAGGTCTGATTGGACCAGTCAGTGAGCAGGTATCACATCATATTGGTCATCTTTACCTTGAGTTTCTTGCTGTATTTTCTTGTCTTTTGCACTCATTTTCATCTCTCTAATAGGGAAATTGAAGCTACAGCTAACTATCCCAAAAAAAAAAAAAATCTGCTAGTTGTTTACTGCACAAACTAAAATTTAACCAAAATATGTAAAAGTAGCAAGCACCTTTGACCATAGTTGTTGAGGAAATAGAGCTACTGCCTGCTGTTCTATTCACATATATAGACTTTTGTAGATGGTAAATTATAGATGGATAATATAGATGGTAGATTTATAATATTTTGTTTATTTAACTTCGCCAAGAAGAGAGTACTTGAAGCAAGGCGTATCAAAGGTATGTTCATTCAAAAGAGCATGACATGCTTTTTTTAATTCACAACTTAATATTTTTGTTATCGTTTTTCAACATCTTTTAATTTAAGAAAAGTTCACGAAATAGAATCAAACAAAAAAGCTGACTAGTTGAAAATAGCTCAGCTGCCTATATTTCCTCAACGTCTGTGGCTTTCACCGTAAATTTACTCCAGTGTTTAATGTCAAATGAAAAAGCAATCTTCAGTTCTTTTCTGACACGTTTCCTGTGCCTTCTTGCAGGGTGAGTGTGAGTGGAGTCGCCACAGGAAACAGGGAGTGTATTTCTTCAGGTCACCGGGGGAGAGCTCAGGTGATGGCAGAGCCTCGGTGTCTTACAGCTTCACCTTCGAACCCAGTTTAGGAGATATTAAGATGGACTTCAGCATCGAGGCTCAGTGATATGGAGACTGGGGAACAATATCTGAGGTTCAGCCATTATGGTGTGTAGTGCAACCCTGAATATTTACAGTCATTCATTTGAAATGCATTTCATTTGAGCTATTGAAGAATTTAGAAAAACTGTTTTCTTTTTCACAGTAGAATACAATGATAGTACATTGAAATCCATTACATCAAAGGTGAGTCTCACTGAGTCAAAGGAACTCAAGCTTGTATACCGCAGACATCCTGCAGCTTTTGTGATCTCACCTGTCTCACAATCCCACTGTTACTGTAATGTTTCATAAAGTTTTATATTGTTTGTTCAGTGTTGGAGTGCTATAATTTCCAAGAAGGAAGTTTACCTGTTCTGAAAAACAGACTGCAGAGCATTTAGCTCTAGAACACACTGCAGGGAAGTTGTGGTGCTAATATGAGAGTTGAACTTTAAAGGTGACCTAAAAAATGCACTTTTGTACGTCTTTTATACATGAATAGGTGTCCCCGGTGTTCCAGGGAACTCACCAAGTGTCAGAAGACACAACCCTCTCTATTTTCCTCCATACCCAAATCTCTTAAAAAGGGGCTGCAACGGATCTGATACAGACTGATCCAGATTTGAACACTTCTATGTCGTCACAGAAGTGGCGCTACGGCTATTGGGCCAACTCCACCAATCAGGAGGAGACAGCCACGGACATTGCCGTTCGAAAGCGCTGGAGACGCTGTAGTACATATGCCAGGACTGTAGATGGTGCTGTTCTCACAGAATCAGCCCATGCAAAGACAGTGTTAAATTGAGCGAAATGAGGAACGGCTAAAATGCATGATCTGTTTGGTATTTTGAAAAATAAAAAGTATAAATATGCCTTATATAGGTATGGTCCTACACTATGTTATTCAAATATAGCATGATAGGTCCACTTTAAGTACCAAATGGTCCTAAAGATTATTCATCCAGAGCTTTGCAAACTTTAATTTCAATGTGTAGACATCAAGAGTTGTCTGAAGCCAATTCTTTTTATTGATTAGTTTATTTTTCTTTTGACTAAAGCGTGATTAATATTTCATCTGATTCCAATCATTCCTGTCCTGCTCTGTCATCACATCGCTCCGGCAGCAACACCCTTAAAGGAATGACGAGCGTCTCTTTGAAACCCTGTGACTGCTCTATAAACAGCACACAAAGAGGGTGTCCTTAAACTTTGACTCCGAACAATGGCGGTCGGATGCCGTGTCACAGCAGAAGCACTTGTGTAATACTGGTTTATAATATATCTGTCATCAGTGGAGCCTGCGGTCGGCTGCAGACGCTGCATTGTGAGGAAGCATCAAGACGTGCATTGTTGTTGGCGTGAGTCTCAGAGTGAATACAGAGTGCTTTGGTGCAACACATGTTCACATTAGCTCATCAATTCACAAAACAAAAGTGACACGAACACTGCAAGACATTTACGTGCATTTATCATTTTGTAGAATCTGATTCTGCACATTGAATATTTAAGTCTCCCCCACTCTTGACTTATTGTTATTTTATTGAGAGCTGCAGGAATGAGGCCCGAACACAGACATGAGTCAGCATTTTATATCTTCATATCCAATCAATGATTTTCTAATGATGCTGTAGTTCCTTTATAGCCCAACATTAGCCTCCTTTAGCTTAGCGGTGGTGACGTGAAGTCATGTGACCGTGCTGTAGTTCCTTTATAGCCCAACATTAGCCTCCTTTAGCTTA
>NW_011337536.1:12151-19672 GCF_000735185.1 Notothenia coriiceps
GCTCGTGCCTCGCCCCGCTCCTTTGCAGGGGGGCGTGGTCAGCTGCAGCTCATTTGCCCCAAAACCAGCCCTTGTGAAGACAGGGCTGGAATAGAGCATAGCTAAAATGCATGATCTGTTTGGTATTTTGAAAAAAAAATTCAGACATGTTTTATATAGGTATGGCCCTACAATATATTATTCAGATATAGCATGATAGTTCCACTTTAAATTCAACAGTTATTTTTGTATTATTCATTATAAACTGGTGAACATAATGCAGCTTTCATCTTATACTCTAAATATGTCATTGGTCAAGATTTTTTTGTGCAATTTTCCAAAATCATATTGGTTTCTCATACAGCATCTCTGTATAGTATGTGTATACATGTATACCCCCCTCCCTGTGAGCCCAGTGTGCTCTGATTGGTCGGGACGTTGCTGCTGCGAGGAGGTTTCCGGGTCGGCGATACAGAGAGACACAGTCAAACTCATCCTGAGCACACACAAACACTCACAGCCGAAGTAAAAACAATAAGTGTGGCTTGATATTGAGTAAGAAAAAGGTTTATAACGCTGTGAGCATGGGTCTGCGGAGAGCATTTCTCCGCGATCCCAACTCTTCTATTACCAGCGTTCAGGGAGTCAATGGGGACTCCCTGTTAGTTAGCCAAGGGATCCTGGTGTGTGAGGAGCTCCGCGGTCAATTTGGGCCAATCCGTTCATTTGTTGTTGATTTGGGTATTCACACCTCACAGAACCCAGTAAGAAAACAATGGAAAATGAGAAATCTCCGACGAGGCGTTCTGGGGCAGCATAGACAGCTCTTTTCTGTGTTAGTTTTACTCGCTACAGGGTGTACTTTGAGGGTTTTTGACTCTGCAGACCGTTTACATGCATAAAAACCTTCATAACACACAAGGGGACGGGTAATAACTGGAAAAGCATAACATGGGCCCTTTAAAGAACTTCAAGGGAAAATAAATGTATTCAGTGCTTTCACATACTAGAACCAGCCTAGCTCACCATCATTTGCATAATTAACAACAGTACTTGACAGTGCATTATTTTCATTTATTTTAAAGCTCATCCTTCATGGCAATACTCTCAAATTAAGAAACTCAGACGTGGCTTGAAATAGTTTATACTTGAGGGCAGCACAGTCTGGTGGTGAGTCACTGAAGAAAAAAGGATGATGTTGTTGACTCTTAACGCACCAAACTGAAGCCATCTCACTAAGCAGACAGACGGGCAAAATCACCCATCACATCTGCAAGGACCGAAAAAGCTCTGAACTCTGGGGGGAGGGAATCGGGTCTCAGGCTGGAAGAGAAAAGTAAGGAATGAGTCTCGAGTGGGGGGGGGGGTTTAAGCATCGGTCAGCGTCTTGTTGTCCAGCACGATCTTTTCTCCTGGTTTGAACGCTGGCATCCCCACGTAGGGACAGCTGGCACATCGGAACGCATCACCAAGGTAACACTGCCACAAGTAGGAATAAAGATCATTGTCACTATTATTGTTTACACTGTTAACAGGTAATAGGAGAATAAATATGAGTAAACATGGTGAGAATTTGGTGATATAAAATCAGAAGACACTCACACTTCCACAGGCAGATTTTGGGAGGTTGGTCGTTTGTTTTCCTTTACTCTCCTGCTCCAACTCCTCTGCAAGACCACATGTGCTACCCAACAAAATACAACAGATTGTGTGTCATGTAATGCTTAAATGCTTTTCAAATAACACATTTGTAAGAAAAAAACCTAGCTGACAAAAACAATTTGTTGGATTTTTAACACTCAGAAACATTTGTGTGATGGCCTCACCAGTTCTTGCAGGCTTTCTTCTTAGCCTCTCCTCCACAGCTGGTTGCTTTAAGAGAAGCTGGGTCTGGCTTCTTCATGTCATCTTCATCCAGCAGAGCATCCGAGTCCACCAGATCCTAGAAGAGAAACAAAGGAGACGTGAAGAACTCAGAAAAGTGGGCTGAAGGAGAAATATACTTTTGTGGCTATTAAAATAATACATCAGGAACCCACCACATCGTCATCGTCCATGTCATTGGCTGAGAGGTTCCACATTTTGACGGTGTTGGGATCCAGAGCAGGTTTCTCTGCTGAATCACAGACATTTGTGCCCATGAGTTACATCAGTAAACATGCTATAGGACTTTACATAATACCATATAAAATATATTCAGACATACTGATGTTCAAAACTAAACAAATAAGAAACCTTGATATTTGTTCACAAATGTTCTGTAAATAATCTCAAATTATATTTTGGTACTTCGAAAACCCTTAAATGCAGATTGAATGTTCAAATGTCGAGACATATTTTGTTATTTTATCATACCCTTTATAAAAGGTGTCCCATATGACAGAAGAACAAACGTCTCAACAGAAAGAGTCTCCTTAAATTTAATTAACAGTTGTAGAAAGAAATGTGCTATGGAAATACATGAACACTGCGCTTTAAACCCACCTGGCTTTTTGCCAAAGGACAGTTTAAGCTGGCTGGAGGATCCAACCTCAAAGTTAGGTTTAGAGGCAGAAACTCTGACTTTAGACAGAGTGTTTCCTTGGTAACCAGTGGCCGTCCTGAGAGAGGTCAGCGCCTCAGGACTCAGAGTTGCTTCACTCACCTGGAGGGAGAGGAAGAAGGGTGAACAGGACAGAGAGGAAACACTGGTGTGGATGATTACCGAAAAGAAAGAAGAAACCAAAGTTAAAAGACCACTCAGAGAAAATTCAATGTACCATTTATATATTCTTTTACATATGACATACACATATGCCCAGAATACTAACATGCAAAACAGGATCTTCTGGAACAAAAATTAAAACAGCTCTGCTTTGTTTGATGGCTTTAACCATCCATCTTTCTCCTGATCACATTTCAGAGGTGTTGCCACAACCACATACTCATGCTGTTTGTATGTGAACGCTATCATGCACCTGTGTAACCGACATGAAGCCCGACAACTTCAGGGCGGACATGAGTCTGTCAGCTGTCCTCACACTCTGGGCCTCAGCTCCTGGAACACAGAGAAACGAGTCACACACACTGTCGCACAATCAGAGCCAAAGCCTCACAGTGCCCTTGTGGATAAAGACATATGACACATGAAAGAGACAACATTCATGGATAAACAATACTAAGTGAAATGTAAATATTGTATGCATTTTATCAGTGTTAAACATAATGCTGTGAATCATTATTAGTGTACTTTGCCATTTTACAGGCATCAAGATGCATATCACTAAATTTTTCATACTTTTCAGCCGTCAAACATCTAGAAAAGAAGTAAGAACAACCGTTCACCTGTTAGTACTTCCTCAAGGATGAGCTTCCCTCCTGGTTTTAGCACTTTGGCAATTTCTGCCAGAGTCTCTGAGCTGTGGATGGAGGAGCTGTCTGCCACGAGGCCAGAGAGCACCCAGTCAAAGGAGGACGCTGAGTGGGAGGCTGAGAGAGAGGAGAGGAGCATTTTACACCCATTTACTCACTTCTGACAGAACTGTGTTCATGCCTACAGGCTGAATCAACAGTGGATGAAACACTGAGATCTACTACTTGATCGAAAGTATCAATAATACATAGTAAAAATAATACATAGCAATAATAAATAGCAATAATACAAAGTGAAAGTCCTGCATTCGAAATCTTACTTTAGTTAAAGGGCCCATGTCATGCTTTTCCGGTTATTACCTGTCCCCTTCACACCGCAGTACTTTTCCCACTTTAGTTCCGAAATGTTGCGTTCACACCAAAAAAATCCGGAACTAAAATTAGTTCATGAGAAACTTTTTACCTTTTTTTCCGTCCCTTTCGCGGGAGAAAAAGGTTCCTATTTCGGATTGGCTGGGCAGATTGCAAACCACGCCCCATAAAACTCCCAAAAACTTTTGTGAAGCCGCCATTTTATTATCCTCGCATTAGGCGCTTTCACACCGCAGTACTTTTCCCACAATGGTTCTTCAGGACTTAGTTCGTGAGAACTAAAGAGTTCTCATGAACTAAGAGCAGATCGCGTTCACACCGGAATAAGTCCCTGGGGGAGGATTAGGCAAATGAAGCCACTGACATCACTTCTTCTTCTTCTTCTTTGGGTTTTATCTACTAAACTAAAGCAAATAAAGAGAGAAGGCCTATTATACTGAGTGATATATATTATACACACTGCTCTGCTTTCTGCACGGACCTCACAGCTGTTCTCACTGTAAAGTAAACATCGCGTCGCGATGAAAGCAGTTACTAAAATAATATCCAGGGGATGCATGCAGAGCTGTCATTGGCTGAGATAAGTCCGGCCGTGCGTCACGACTCTTTGAAACATCTCTGTTCCCGGAAATGCATCCGCGAAGGACCCATCAGTGTATCCTCGGTTATAGCTCCTCCAAAGAGCTTCCTCTCTCCTCTCTCCTTGGTTAGAGCTCCTCCAGAGAGCCTCGATCCTCGGTCCTCGAAGTGCATTTAGAGAAATTAGATGTCCTTCAACATGGCGCGCCGAAATTAATTTCCGGGTCACTACCGGAGGACCGAGGATATATATATATATATAGTATAAATTGATTTATATTTTGTTTTAGCTAATAATCTGAATATGTGATCTGGAAACTGAACTAAATTAAGTGGAGTTTACAAAAATGTCTTACAAATTACAATTTAGTAGAGGAAAGTAAACCGTGAATCAGAGGCATCTGCAGTGCCATCATGATGAAGTAGTTTTTTTAAATAACAACCTTGCCTCGTGTAATTTAAAATCGTAGTGTTACTCACACATCAGTAATCTCTCCATGTTCTCCACTGACACTTTGTCTGCACCTACGATGGCCCCCAGCTCCTCCGCCTGCTGTTTCAGGGCGGCTGGGTCTGAGGGCTGAGCCCACACCAGCATCACCCTGTCTCCTGCTCTCATGCCCAGGTCTGCCATCATCTGTCTGGAGAGAAGCACTCATTTAAGTGATTACAACACAAAAACACTGGCTTCTCTGTCTAGTTGTGGATAATCTAACAGTGAAGACACGTGTCTGTGTGTCACTGCAGAGATAGTACAGCCAGACCAACAGGTAGTTGTATTAGTATAATAATAGGAATAATCTGAATAACCCATAAATGTAATAGCTTTTACCCACACCTCAACAAGTTATAAAGAGAAAGAATAATTCCCAACAAGTATGACCTTGAGATAATTGTTTTATCATAATACCAGAGCAGATAGTCAATTGTTATAATAAATAGTGTTACATTATTTTCAAAAGCAATTGTATTAAATTAAATCATTCACAAACGGTGAAATTGTCTGGCAGGTTCTCTCTAGCCAAAGTGTTTCCTCTATGTCGTTTTTACATTATTGAATTAATGGTTGTTTTATCCACCTCTTGAATTAAAATGTCAAAAGGCCAGCTGGCTAACTGTTAGCTAGCAGGTCAGCCTGTGTGTGTAGAGGTGGATTCAGGTAATAGCACGTTAGCAAACATCGAGAAACAGCGTGACGCAGAAAACGCCGGTGCTCATTAAGTCCAGGAGCACGTCCTTAGCATGGAGAGCACAGTATACGGCTGCCCATGAACAACATATACCAATATAATAATATCATTGTTCTGAAAATAATGTGGTTATTAAATAACTGAGCATTACACTCGAGTATCATGTTACTTACCGTTCGTCTCTTGATAGAAGTTGCAATGTCAAGTTACACAATAAGAGTGCGTTTCCGGTTTGACTTTTCAAAATAATATATCGTTATCGGTTGGCCATTGAGAGAGATTCTACGGGAAAACCGCAGTGGGAATGATTTTAAGAGTGAAATTAAGTTATTCAGACACCAAATAAATTCTGAACTGCATTTTATATTGTTACATTTCCATACATGTATAAATGTATGTTTAATGCGTTTTAGACTGAAGACAGCATTCTTGTTTTTTTCACATGGTTGCCAGCTTGATTCGTGTTTATATCACAACAGTCGCGCAAAGATGACGCGGTTGTTATTTAAAATAAACATTGACAACCCTCTCAGCTCAACGGAATATGGCGGCGCTGCTGAGAGCTCTGCGCGTTGGAAGGGCACTCCGGGGACTGGGCAGCGGTGAGACACGACCACTGTCATGCTTCCTCTCATGTTATGGACTGCTTGGCAAATAATTCATTTTGCTAGTTCCATTCTTTTTGATGACTTGCTAACGAGCCAGTGTTAACATGTCGCCTTCAGGCCAAAGTCACTTGTCACTGTGGTGAAGGGCAACATCATGTTGGCTGTGGCGATTGATACTATTTCATTCGGGGAATAACTGTTGGTTGACATGGTGCTACTTTTTATTAGACCTCAACATTTAAACACGCATTAAAAACTCGTTAACGTTACAACAACCTGAGGGCGCCTCTGTCAGATTATGCAAACTGTCAAGGTCTGTGTCCTAACGTGTCTGAAGTTAAATATAGCTTAGATGTTCTTATTTGAACGTTCATCAAGTGTACGACGCTGAAGTTGGCTTCCGATTCAGAGCATCCGATTCGGCAGTTAAGGGGAAAGTTAAGGGACATTTAATTTACAGCGCTGAGCGAACAATCCTCCGTGTTTGTACCTCTTAAATCGCTGCATAGCCGATTTATTTGGACTGGATTATCCCAGAGAGTCTAAAGATTATTTATAACCCAGTTTGAGATTTGTGAAACCTTTATTCTATTTGTGAAAATACAAAAAAGGGAGATTTCAGTGCTTTTTTCACATGTAGACCACATTAGACCAGGTCCTGATCTAAAACCACTAGACCTACACTCATCAAATCTGGACTGGATTATCCCAGAGGGTCTAAAGATTCTTTATAACACAGTTTCAGATTTGTGAAACCTTTATTCTATTTGTGAAAATACAAACAAGGGAGATTTCAGTGCTTTTTTCGCATCCTGACCACATTAGACCAGGTCCTGATCTAAAACCACTAGACCTAGACTCATCAAATCTGGACTGGATTATCCCAGAGGGTCAAAAGATTCTTTATAACACAGTTTCAGATTTGTGAAACCTTTATTCTATTTGTGAAAATACAAACAAGGGAGATTTCAGTGCTTTTTTCGCATCCTGACCACATTAGACCAGGTCCTGATCTAAAACCACTAGACCTAGACTCATCAAATCTGGACTGGATTATCCCAGAGGGTCTAAAGATTCTTTATAACACAGTTTCAGATTTGTGAAACCTTTATTCTATTTGTGAAAATACAAACAAGGGAGATTTCAGTGCTTTTTTCGCATCCTGACCACATTAGACCAGGTCCTGATCTAAAACCACTAGACCTACACTCATCAAATCTGGACTGGATTATCCCAGAGGGTCTAAAGATTCTTTATAACACAGTTTCAGATTTGTGAAACCTTTATTCTATTTGTGAAAATACAAAAAAGGGAGATTTCAGTGCTTTTTTCACATGTAGACCACATTAGACCAGGTCCTGATCTAAAACCACTAGACCTACACTCATCAAATCTGGACTGGATTATCCCAGAGGGTCTAAAGATTCTTTATAACACAGTTT
>NW_011337537.1:0-3115 GCF_000735185.1 Notothenia coriiceps
GGTGCTTGAAACTAACCGGATTCCGGAGCTAAGAGGCTGCTCCGCTGCGGTGTGAAAAGGAAAACCCGGTGCTTTTCAAGCTCCAGCTCCGAACCGGCCCTGAAACACCGTTGGTGTGAATGAGGTAATAGTGTCAGGGTCATGGTCAGAAGTGTGTACTACACCGACCCGCCAAATCCCAGTGACTTTACCGATAATTAGTTATAGGCAGGGCTGCACATACTGTAACTGGTGCGCAGGTGCGCATGCGTACCCCCCGCCAAAAAAGGAGCACCGGATCATTTGAAAAAAAGCGCATTTGCACACCAACATTGAGAGAGAGAGAGAGAAAAGAGAGAGATGAGAGAAGAGAGAGACAGAGAGAGAGAGAGAAAAGAGAGAGAAGAGAGAGAGAGAAAAGAGAGAGATGAGAGAGAGAGAGAGAGAGAGAGAGAGAGAGAGAGAGAGAGAGAGAGAGAGAGAGAGAGATTTGCGAGTTGCATAAGAACTGGTAAGATAGCAGGGTTTGCCACACATAGACTTTCCTTGGGCATATTAACGACCGCCAAAGTGTAATTTGCGAGCCATTTGGGTTTAATTTTTTTAATTTGTCCACGAGCACAACGGCATCTGCGATCCCTCGCTCTACCCTTCGCTATTGCGTGAAGGGTCTGCTTTAGGCGCTCCGCACACTAACCCTGCTGCGAGGCATACAGTGAACAGCGAACAGTTCATGAGCGTGCTCACTAGCGCACCTCCCCCCCGTTCAGAAAGTCAAGTACCCCTCAAAAGGTCCGGTTTATTTCATTTTAAGGATGCGCACCAAGCAACATCTCCAGGTGCTCCTTTGAGAACCAGGGCAAAAAAGTTATGTGCACCCCTGGTTACAGGACATTAATAACCATAGGCATACTAAACGTTACTAATACGCTCATGCCTACTAAATGGAACAAGACGCAGAAGTCAGATACCACCTTAATAAACACATCATGAAGCAGTTTATACTAAGAAGTTGCACTTGTTCATGTTGGATGTAATCACACAGTAACCAGAAGAGAAACACCCTACAGAGAAACTACCCGTGACTAATGAGAGCACCCTATAAAACGATTGTAAAATGTAAATCACAGAATCATTTGCAGTTTGGACCGCAGTGTAAGCTGTGTAGGTCGGTGGGGGGGGGGGGGCTTACTGATTGTTATGAAGGGGCTGCAGGCTGTGTGACAAGCAGAGTCTAAGTCCTGATTTAAGCCTGTCTGCTCTCACTGCAGGAGTCAGGTTGGCTTTAGGGGCCACACACACACAGGTTGTGAAAGGATTCATTAATGAATTGACAATGTAGAAAAAAAGAAATAGAAGAAGCTAGGGGCATTAACCTTTAGTGTGGGGGCAGCCAAAGAAAAGCAGTGTGTGTGTGTTTGTGTGACACAAGAGGCTGGAGGCTGAGCTCTGACTGGGAAACAGGCCCTCTCGTCAAAAGCCTCAGACAGGTAGAGAAAAGAAGCCCTGCTGAGGTTTTTACTGGTAAAACAAACACACACACCTCTGCAGCCGGCAGCGGGAGTGTGAGTGCAGAGTGGGCTGATCAACAAGGACCACCTTCAAATGTCACATACATGCGTGTACTGGAAAGACAATACTGCTGCAATTTGTATAACAGAGTGTCCAGCCCTGCGCAGACATTTCACTCAGTTCTTTCAGTGTGAGGAATGTGAGGAATCCTAGCCTGGCTATTTGATTGTCCCTTTTTTAAGGAACAGAGGGGAGTGAGGGTCCGAGTCCGTCTCTTTGATGCTTCCCCCTCTGTGTTTAGCCATGAGCCAAGACACTGGGAAAAGTTGGGGTGCTGCTCCAATGGCGCTGCCCTGTGGGACCCCCTCTATATGGCTGATCATAGGACCTCTTTGTGCCGCCAAGATGAAAAAATACAGAATTAATTGCAACAGAAGCAAAAAGAAAGTGTTGGAATGAAAGGTGCCAACCAGAGACGAAATGCTGGTGCAAGTGTAGAATAAAGACGGTTAGAGTAAATACTAATGAACAATGTCCAAACGTTTCCAATAGAAATTTGACGAAACAATACTATGAAAATAATAGACATTTTGATACGAAAGCTAATATTATAATAATTTCAACAAAAGAAAAGTGACAAAAATGTATTGTTGTTTATTACACGGCTTAGTTGAATACTGATTGGTCAATTCAGAACATGTGACACGTTGTTAATACAGTAGTACAGACCATTGTCAAGGACTATAATGACCGTTGCTAAGGAAGATCAAGAAAGAGAAAGGAAAAGAGGTTAAAAGACGGAGCACTGGATGTCAGATAAATCACCAGAAGAATACAGACAGCTCAATATCTTGCACAGGATCTGCTTAATGTATCATGTAGTAAATATGCTCCGAGACAGACTTGACCTTATCCTGCCTTATTTTCCCTCTCAAGACTACAAAAAAAACCTCTTACAAACGTATCTCTATCATCTTTAGTAGGGTTTGAGGAGATTGTGAAAACTATAATAGCATTTATCTGTGAATGTTTAAAAGGAGCTAAGGCAGCAGTTGTAGTTAAAACATGTCAGAGCATGTACTCTAATTGGTCTTTATTTTGAAAATCTTATTTTTAGCTTGTTAATGTCTCTGTATAATACATGAACACTATAACTCAAGATGTGCTAGCAATATATACCCCCAGGCCAGTACAGTATTTATTCTAATATTCAGTTTTAACGTATTCTATTTTACATATAGTTAAACTTACTTATTTCTGCATTTACTTGCACCATTTTCTCTATATCAGTCGGACACTTGTTGGATGTCAATCATTGCTCCTAAAATGTGATTAAACACTTCCAGTTTGCAGCAGGAATTAATTAAGAAGTGTAATGCCTCCTGGATAATGTTTTAATAATAATTGTATAATGACGCGAGTCATTCTAACATTTTGACCCCAAATCAGTCAAATATTCAAATCCCCTCAAGCTTCATTTAAAATATTAGCCATTGTATTTCTTTGTAGCTTTTCGTGATCGAAATAAATCTCTGTGACTTTGGAGGACACGTTCTGGGTCCGCTTCAGCTTTTAATTTGCCCGTATACCTGAGCACCTGTATTCTCCAGGATAGCACACCCTG
>NW_011337538.1:0-6488 GCF_000735185.1 Notothenia coriiceps
AAAAGTTTACAGTAATTCTGGATAATAAAATGGGAAAAATAAACGGAGTGCTCTCTTTTCCTCTCCCTCTCCTGACAGCCCGTCAGTATCAAAGGACACCTAAACAATAAGCGTTGCTTGGCAACGGGGTGTGGCCGCAAAGTATAGCTCAGCATTATCCATAGGCTATGTTTATATGTGGGGTCAAAATCCCGTCTGACGGTTATAGGCATAAATGCTCATATATATTTTTTCTCTTCAATCCCCACGCCCCAAAATAAATAAATATGCTAGTTTGCCATGAATTTAGTGATGGATTGTAAACATTTTTGAAATATAGCATTTAAGTGTTTCTCAGTTACAAGGTTGTTGTTTTAATAAATCAGACACTGATGGTGCAGCGCTGTACTGTACCTCTTTATATAGGCTTTTTTTCTCCAACAAATTGTTTTTGCGCTGATAGGGGTTACTTTGCTGACTTTGTTTTTCAAAAGGGGTACATTATTGAAAAAAGTTTGAGAACCAATGCATTAGAGCATGGCAACAGGGGGAATTGAACTGTATACAAATGTTAGCAGAAAACCTAATTTATAATCTTTATCCATACTGTATTTTCATATGATACCAAAAACAAGCCTGTGTTTCTCGTCAGTGGTCAGCAGCAGCTTGTGCAAAATGATCAATATTCATATGGATGGCACGTAGAGGTTCAAATAACACCTCGTCTTCCAGTGACATGAACATTAAGTATTCAAATAAAGCTCAAATAACCCAAGAATTTAAATAACACAAGTTTGAAGTTTGCCTTTTTGGTGTTTATTTGACAGAGACCACATTTTGTAGCTCTTTTCAAACAACACCACCAGCCCTCTAAAAGCCCTGAGTCCTGACTATGTGTGTGTTTGTTTTCCTCTCAGAGGGTCCCAGAGGGCGATGACGAGAGGAGAAAAAGTGAAGGGGAGGAGAAGGAGGAAGAGGAGGGGAAGAGCAGTGATGAAGGGTTCATGGGGATGACCCCCCTGCTGCAGGCTCACCACGCCATGGAGAGGATGGAGGAGTTCGTACACAAGGTAAGGAACTCACTTATTTACTTATCCATACACACCGCCCATAAATAAGTCAATATCCCTTAGAGCAATGTTTGTTCTACCAAGATGCTTTTAAATCAACATTCAATAAAGCCCCATAGTAAAAGAACCCAATTAAACCATAAAACACATAAAAGCAGAGTTTAGTGTCCCCATTGCACAGTTTATAGGCTGGGGTTTACCTTTTTATTTATTTAACTTTGTCTTATACAGATCAAAAGTACTTGGCAGTTACTTGCAGAAATCGAGCAGCACAGTAGTGATAAGACATTTTTTACAGCGTCATTTGGGAGTGCAAAAAAACCCTGTTCCTTAGTATCATTTACTTTGATCGAAACATTCAGCACATTTTGTGCTTTGATGTTTTTTGATGAAAAGGACAAGTAGGGTGACACTAAGGCGTGTAGTGTCTGTAAGAGGACACTGCTGGTGGACTCGCATAGACTCACTAGTTTGGACTGATCTTAACACACACATACACACACACATATACTGAGAGCCTGCTAAAATGGCAAGCAGCAGGTTTTAAATTAGGGAGATAAATCACTGCAGAGAACCTTTCAGAGGAGTCTCTCTCTCTCTCTCTCTCTCTCTCTGTTCTCTCCCTTAGGCCGGCATGTATCCAACTTCAGTTTATTTATTTGCACCACTTGACCCCGATGCTGTTCATTTGACACGACACACACTCGTGATCACATACTGTACTCCCCTCTCACATACACACAGAAACACACACATCCTATTTATAGGACATTCAGTAAACAAACAGCTGCTTCTCTTAAAGGACAATTTGATTAGAGGTAATTTATTCCTTAACATTTTCCATTCACTCCAGTTGTTTTCTAAACTTATGGTGTTGCTATTTGTGTCCATTATTAACCAATCAGGTGTGGGAAGGCCGGTGGCGGGTCATGCCTCACGACGTGCTCCCTGATTGGTTGAAGGACAACGACTTCCTGCTTCACGGCCATAGGCCGCCCATGCCTTCTTTCCGCGCCTGCTTCAAGAGCATCTTCAGAATCCACACAGAGACGGGAAACATCTGGACACATCTGCTAGGTAGTGTACACACACACACACACACACACACACACACACACACACACACACACACACACACACACACCTACGCTCCTGTTAGATCCTCACACCCAGTAATGACATCATAACCTCGACCCATTCCGTACACCTGATCTTAATCCTAACTAGGGATGATCCGATGACTTAAATGGTGCTAAACAATTACAGTTGCTGTATTTGTAAAAGGTTTGAGATAAATCCACTCCAGGAAGTTTGAATACCAAGAAGCAGCAGTGTGATTCATGTGGTGGCTGGCTTAGCATTTAGATGGCTTAGCTTTACATTCAGTATCGCCAAACACAAAGGTAGTAGGTATCAAACATGAAAAGTGTCTGTTAAAAGTACTGTACAGTGACAAATAACTAGGGCTGTCAAGTTAACGCAAAAAAAATTAAGGCCACTAATTATTTTAATGCGATTAACGCATGTGTATTTTTTGTCCTCGACCGCCCCGTAGTTTCAGAGCGCATCGAGTTTAAAATACCATCTACAAGCTGATGCTGACAGCCCCGCTCCTGCCGCCCGCTTGCGGCAGACCACACTTCCACGCTCACCGGCAGGCACCAACTGGCCATCGGGAGGACCGGGAGGGTGTGTGTATGTGTGGCGCGAGAGAGAGACCTTACGTGTATTGTTGTTGTTAGCATCTGGTGCTAGCTAGCTGCGCTAACGGATATAAGGAGCTGTGTCAATGAAAACAGAGGAGCGACATTTCATATGCCTTGAGTTGCAGCATATGCCTTGAGTTGCACATAGCTCCAACGATCCNTAGGTAGCCACACACACACACACACACACACACGAGATTGAATTAACTATGGACAATCGTGCGATTAATCGCGATTAAATATTTTAATCCACTGACAGCCCTAATTAATATATGTTTGGTATGGTTTTGGAAGTTCGCTCCAACATATTTGTTGATCTTGTTTATTGGTCAAATATTATTTGTTTTAAAGTTCAATAAATGGTCAATGAATAATCGTCAAAATAATCGGGATATCAATTATTGACCCAAATAATCGTGATTATGATTTTTGCCATAATCGAGCAGCCCTAATCTCTTGATTTACACATGATTTCACTTATTTAAAAATGATCATATTGCTCCTGCTAAGAAAAATAGCCTGTTCTAGCATAGCAAAATGACGGCAGCACTGATCGAGGATTTCTTTAAATGTCCAAGTCTGTTCACAGTTTCTCTTCAAACGCTGCCAGAGCCCATACCGTGTTCCTGTGTTTACTTCCTGTCTGTCTTCTTCTGCTGATGATGATTCCCCTCTCCTTCAGCTCTGTGGCATTTAACCTTCTCTTCTTTTTAATAGGGACAATTCAGCCAAGTCTCGTGCTCTCCACAAGTATTTTTATTAGATTGACTCTAATGTCACAGCTGACCGGACTTCTTTCTCCGGGTTGATTTGACTGCACATGGTCTCTCTATCAGAGCGTCTTTAGCAACGGTCTACTATCGTAAAACATCAGACCACTGAAGATCAACATTGACCAATCGGAATAGAGTATTCCTCTACGTCAGAGGTTTTCAAAGTGTGGGAAGGTGAGCCTCCCCTCAGAGAACATAAGAACAGCCGCGCCCCTCCTCCCAATTATTATTGCTATTATTATTATTGCTATAATACAGGGGTATTCAATTGTATTTCAAAGAGGTCCAGTGAGAGAACATGTCATTAAATGCTCTGTTTTCGCTGTCTACCCTTCTCTTTTTTGAGCACGCCATTTGAAATGACTCCGACTGTTTCTCTCTTCTGGTCTCGGGAGCCCCCGCGGAACGGACCTCTCTCGCCTGTCAGCGCAACTTACATGATGCCGTTTACAAACACAAAAAACAAAGGGCGGTGCCGGCCGTCAGCGGCCCGCTGACGACCGGGCGTTCTGTGATTCTCCAGATTCTACAGATGGCCAGTCCGCCCCTGGGTGGAGGTGAAGGGAATGAGCACTTTTACAGCCTTTTTGGCGAGGTGGGGGAACTCAGTCTCCACAGACAGCCAAAAGTGTGCACTTTACTCATATTTTTCTCGTTATTTTCTTCTCACGCTGCGCCTCCCCTGAAGCTCTCTCGCACCCCCCAGGGAGGCGCGCCTCACACTTCGAAAGCCGCTGCTCTACGTCATGTAATAATCGGTGATGCAAACACAGGTATGGTGAAAAAAGAGAGAACTATTCGAAGCAGGAAAAAAACAGCGTAATATACCATCTGACAAAGGCCTGTGCTATAATGCTTCAATTAACTGGCTATTCTTTATAATATACTCAGATCAATAGGAGACAGAGATGTTAAATGATAAATCAAGGGTTTTTATTATTATTTACAGCAGGGGTGGGGAACCTTTTTCCTTTCAATTTTTACAACATCCTCCGAGGGCCGTACAAATTATTGAACTGTTGAGTTCAATAATTTGTACGGCCCTCGGAGGATGTTGTAAAAATTGAAAGGAAAAAGGTTCCCCACCCCTGCTGTAAATAATAATAAAAACCCTTGATTTATNATTTTGATTAGAACATAGGTTAATGAGTTGGAATGATGTGATGATGCATACTCATGTACAGTAGGTGGCGGTATGCACCTTTTAAGTTGTTTGCAATCCGCCAAAAGCAAGAGAAGAAGAAGAAGAAGATGTCTCGTCTGAAAGGAGTGTAGACTAGACTAGAGTGCTTACGGAGAGCACCGGAACACTGCTCCAGCTCTTCAAATATTGCAGTACCCATAAGGAGCCGTACACATGCCGCAGTGTTTGCGTGGCTGTGTCTTTAGTTGTAAGCACAGTGGCGATCTGTTGTTATTAGCATCTGGTTAGCTAGCTATGCTAACGAATTTAAAGAGCTTTTCTACAACCAGGTGGAACAGAGCTCTCTCCTGAGAGGCTCAAATAACCTCAGCTCAGTGAGGTTAAGGCACACCTTGATATGATCATTATAGTTATTAATGAGACATTAGAGACTAAATGAAAAACAGGTATAAAATACTATATGACAGTAACAAAAAGTTGTTAAAACTAAGTGATTTGTAAAATATCCAAAAGAAAAATACTGCTTACAGTTCTGTGTCAAAATGGGTGTTGAAAAGATGTACCCATAGATCTCCTCATGTTGCTCTCAAAGTGCACCAGATTGATGCTTTTAACTTCAATATTTAAAAAAAAATCTTCCCGGGGGAGCATGCCCCCGGACCCCACGAGAGGAGGTTAGGTCCCCCCCACTTAAATCATGTTCACATGGATACTAAATACATTTGCACATATCTTGTGTCCATATCTTTCTGTTTTGGTGGTCATGCCACACCGTACATGCCATGCATGCATGCATGGTAAGATATCTGGATTAAGAGGTTGCTTTTTCCTTGCACAGCATGAAAGAAAGGCCAAATGAATTGTCTGTGATTTTAGTTTTTTTAAGCAGAGGTTGAGTTCAATCATTTGTACGGCCCTCGGAGGATGTTGTAAAAATTGAAAGGAAAAAGGTTCCCCACCCCTGCTGTAAATAATAATAAAAACCCTTGATTTATCACATAACATCTCTGTCTCCTATTGATCTGAGTATATTATAAAGAATAGCCAGTTAATTGAAGCATTATAGCACAGGCCTTTGTCAGATGGTATATATCACGCTGTTTTTTTTCTGCTTCGAATAGTTCTCTCTTTTTTCACCATACCTGTGTTTGCATCACTGTAACCAATGAGCACCTGCATGTGTATGAGAATGGCCCTGACATCATTTCAGCCCTGAATTAAAAACTCCTGGCAGGACAAGCTCAAGCTCAATTCTCGCACTGAATTAAAAAAAAGTGAGTGAGGGACTGCAATATAAGAGGGAAAGAAAGAGAAACTTTAAAACTGCTCAATTGTTATGATGTGTAAAGACTGATATTGTTCTATAATCGGCTGAAACTGTTAAGTCATGATGTGAAACGGTTAACAAAGAAAAAGGGAAACTCAAGCTGCTGCTAAACTTTATTTGATTCATTTAAAATTAAGCACTTTTAAGATGCACATATTTTCAAAAGCGATTTTTTTTTTTCCACTATTTTATTTTAAAATGCAGCCCGAGAGGAACATTACACATATCCACAGTATTTACTGTATATCTGTATAGTTTAATGTTAACCCTTTCATGCTATTTCTTTTTTTTTTTTTTTTATTGAGGTCACTACAGCCATGGACAGCTATTCAAAAGGTGTTTTCTCTCTATATGCATGTTTTTTTTGCATTAGTTGCACCATCAGCCACTACATTAGGACGCCTATTTGTTTTATTCCCATATCACTGCCACTCAGTGGAAAGTTCATGTTTTATATGAGAGTGCTCTCTTATACTTGTTTGATTCTGA
>NW_011337539.1:0-2119 GCF_000735185.1 Notothenia coriiceps
GTAATACCTTTCAAAAGCCGTTTTTAATAGCCTTATTTTTCGCTAAATTGATTTATCAACTTTTAATACTTTTTAAGACCCCGCGGACACCCTGATTTCTGTTCCTTATCAAAAGGTTCCAGAAGGAATTTCTAAAAAGCCACAAAAAACCATGACTGAGACAAATTTGCACTATAAAAAAGCCCATAACTCTCGTTTTTCCCTCCCTCCTAAAGATGCTCACTTCTGGGGACACAGAGGGTCTTGATTGACATCTGTGAGAAAGCTCAAGGTGTCCCACTGCAGGCCAGTTTCAAGGTGATGTGAACAGGGAGCTCTGACAGTTTGTCTCTAACTTGTCATGCAGTTAATATGAATTGAGAAAGAGGCAAACCAAAACTCAGCAGCAAGTGAGAGCATATTGACTACTTTCATTTTTATTGAAGTTTACTATTTACTTGTTTGATTGTTTTTGTACATCATAAAGCTGTTTTGGTGGTTGATCGTTTAAGGAGCAGGAAAATGTTTAAAGTCAGCCGATAACAGTAGCTGTTAAACTCTCATAACAAGAACCATACTTTGTAAGACTGGGTACTATTGGATTGTTGTCCCACATAAATGAACACTTATATAGGTAAGCTGATGAGTGAGTAAGCCAAGAGATGCCTGAGACAAAGAATTGTACGTACAATTCTAAATGTACTTTTCCCTAGGGGAGAACGACAATGATAACAGATGCCAGCTGCGACTGTAAAAAACTGTATAAAGCAGCGCAAGCTAGCAGAAGACATAACCGTAGAAACAAAACTAACTAGCTGTTTTCACACCAAGGGTCCACGCCCTCCCTCTCGGTGAGCAAAGTAAAAGAACAAAAGCATTAGCATCAAAATAAACTTAAAGTACCAAAAGAAAAGTACTCATTATGCAGATTTGTCTATTTCAGAATAATAAATGATATGTTTTGATTATACATTTTGATGCATTAAAGCAGTGGTTCTCAACTGGTGGGTCCGACCCGTTTGGACTGGGGAGATGTGTGAGTGAAGAAAAAAAATTGAAACGTTTTCTTTTTCAAATAAAAGTCAAACTTTCATTTTGAGGGCCCGATATTCTAATGCTGTGCATGCAGTAGGCGTTGGACTGGACGTACCGGAGACCATAAACGGTTTTGAACTTCTGTCATGTAGTGATCATCTTCTCAATAAAACATCTTTGCTGATGTTTTTTCGAGTCTTCTGGCCAATCAGAATCAAGATTGTTGCCGGAAGTCCCCACGGAGAATAACTTTGCGGTAGAACTACTCTATATCAGAGTCCTGCATCGGGTCGGGTGTACCCGATGGGTGACCCGCAAAAAAAGTGATTCGCGGGTGGTATTTTTTCAAACGCTTTTTTCCGGGTTCGGTTCTGGGTAAAACAAAGATGATGCGGGTCGGGTCGCAGTTGTTGCATAATAAATATATTAAAATGATAATAATTTAGTGTAATGTTTAAATCCTCAGACCACTCCCCCACGGGACCGCGCATAATCATAACCTCTGCAGCGCATCAATCTGCTGCTGAGCGTGCCACATTCGAAATGGCTGAGGTGAAGCTCTATAACGGAGAATACAGCATTTTCAATAACACTTCCTCAAGAGCGAAATCTAACGTCTGGGAGGCTTTTGGTGTCATCCTAAATGGAGAAAATAACAAACATCCCACGCTTTTTGAGAAAAATATGCAGGGGACCACGTTACTCCTTTTCTGGCTGCCTTACACTGGCTCCCTATAGAACACAGGATAGAATTTAAAATTCTTCTTCTCGCCTACAAAGCCCTTAATGGGCAGGCGCCATCTTACCTTAAAGAACTCATTATACCCTACCGTCCTACTAGGGCAGTGGTCACCAACCTTTTTAAGCCCAAGATCACCGACCTCGGCCTAGGTGAAAGGCGAGATCTACCTATTGCAGAATTGAGTGAAAAAGACGGCCCAGACAATGCTTCCAATTTGAGGCCTTTTATATAGGCTAATTGCATCTGAATTACTGTTACAATGAAGGCTCCATAATCAGCTCACGGCATATAGGCAGGGGTAAAGTGCTATTGGGGGGCGGACCTCACCTCACCTCACCTCCTCGAAGGGGGGGTCCGGGGGAT
>NW_011337540.1:0-2704 GCF_000735185.1 Notothenia coriiceps
GATCGTTCGTCACCAGGCCCCCCCCCTTGCAGAACAGCCTTTTCATGCCCCAGCATAATGTCAGCGGGTGACGTCCAGCCTGATGTGATGTGGCATTCACTAAAGGTCACGTTAGGCATCTCGCTCCGTCTGCATCAGCAGAACTGGCAGCCGTCATATGGGCGCTGGCATCGGCCATTACCGGGCCCTCGGGGGGGCGCGATGCTTTAAGGATTTGTCAGCGGGTTTCTGATCTCTCTGTTGGCGGGACAGTCAACGTCCACGTCTTCATGCAGAGCAACAGAAACTGGATTTCAACCATCAATCATTGGTGTGATGAATGAACGTGAACTTTAGTGTGTCCATGAGAAGCTCGTGATAGCGCTCTAATGGGGTTTCTTGACATCAAGGAGGAGATAAGAGATTGTATTTGGGTTTATATGCTGATCTCCGTGACTCCATCCTGAAAATGTGCAGTGTAAATTGATTTATTTTCCATGATACTCGTAGATTCCACCACTGACCATTGTAAAGTGGTTAGGAGAATAGTTTGACGATAGATTGGGATAAAAGTGAAATTAGGTTTCATTACAACAACCCCCTGAATAAAGCCAAGATAAGCATCCTCCCCAGTGGGAACAGTAAGTGCACAGAGCAGCTGGACAAAGACTAGACATCCAGGAGAGGAGGTCCTGAACTGGCGAGACACAAAGACAGAAAGCAGGGGAAACAATCGGAGACAGAGACAGGGAATCCATTAGGAGACGAGCCAGTGAAACTCAGCACATCGTCCACAGAGAGACGGCCAATGCATCCCAGCCAGTTGCCGTAGTGAGGGAGCGGTTAACAAGCCCCCCAGGCAGCTTTTACAGCCCCCTGTTGTGTGTCTGAGACCCCCCAGGCTGAAGAGGGGCTGAGGCTGACTCACACTGACAGGGTTTATGTGGGGGTGGATGGAGACGTGTAAAAAAGGTGGTCGTGAACCAACAACTGTCACTTATGAGAGCGCTGTCGGGCTGCAGCAAAAGCATGTTGGCACACAGAGAGTTGGAAAGTACATTCACTGAAGTGCTGAACACATTTAAGGGACTTTACTTGAGGGTTTCAATTTGAAGACATACTTGAATAATCCCTAAGGGGAAATTAGATATTCACTGTACTGTGTTTACATCACTTCACTTATAGGATGGACATACACATGCACAAACAGGACCTGAACACACCAGCTACCAGTCTCTGTAGTAATATTGTAGTTTTTATAACAATATTGGATTTTACACCACTCAATTTGTTTGACATGAATTACTTCTTACGAATTGTTTCCAGGCCAACGACTATTGTACTTTTAATTCTTCTTTTATTTATTTTTTCTGATCACACCTTGAATCAGCGACTCTCATATTCCTAATGGATTATAATTTTTACTACACTACATTTTTGGACATGAGTTCCTTGGTTCGATCTGGACATGAACAGTAGACCCTACGGTTCCCGGGCGTCTACATTTAAAACAAAACATTATTTACCTGGCCCAAACGTGCCTTGAACCAGCGTCCTGTCGGAACCTAAACCAACAAATATTGTACTTCGTTTTGACGACAGAATTACTTTGTCTGATCGGGACTTGAACCCTGAAGCCTAAAGTTCCCAGGCCAACAAGTATTGCTCTTTTAACCCCACTTCCTTTTTTTGACGACACTCGTTAAATGGGCCGTTTGGGACTTGAACCGGTGAGCCTTCAGTTCCCAAACTAACTATTATTGTAATTTTAACTTCACTACATTTTACTTACAATGTTGTTACTTGGTCCAGTCGGGACTTGAATTTGAAGCCCTTTGGTTCCCAAGCCAATCCCATCCCTACAGACTGAGCCTCTGCCGCTAGATTGTACTCTTCTACAATTTGAAGCAAATATTCTACTTTTCACTCCATTCGATTTAATTGTCAACATTAGATGCTTCGCAATTTCAAATTATTAAAGAGGCCGTGTTATGCTTTTTAAGGTTTTCCGCTTCTTGTAGTGTGTTATGTTATATAAGTTTTGGTGTACTGTCATACTCCAATGTAACGGATAACAAGTAAAGAAAAACTAAATAGTAATAATAATAAAATGTCTCAACTGATCTATGTTGTAAGTGTGATTTATGTATGATTCCAATCGCTTTTTAAAGTCAAAATCAGCAAATTTGCCGAGCTCCGCTACAACTACGGGTAGCGATGAGAGGTGATGCAGGGACGAGCTCTGCCTCTTAAGCCCACAGTAACTTGCTGGAGCGCGGGCACTCATTTAACGCGGGCACTTATTTTGTGAGCGCGCTCAAGCCAGTTACTGTGGGGTGAGGTGAGGAACAGATGAGCTCTGCCTCACCTCAGAATGCGTCACCCCACAGAAACTGGCTGGAGCGCAGGCACTAAGCTCATGCCTGTTACCTTCTCACTGTATGACACCAATGTAATGTTTGTAGATCCCTTTATTACATTTATCCTCGCCATCCATAGTCTCTAAATAACTTATTTCACGTATATATGATATTTAGGCTCGCTGGTCTCATCATATAACGGCAATGAAAAAAGCAGCAGGAGAGGCAGCCATAACCTCTGCCGCACTGAAGGGGGCGCACGTGAGCCCACAGGTTCTTGTTGCTACTGTTATTCTACGCAGAGACGAGACGCAAACAACAAACTAGACTTTTGAAATTACAGGAAGATAAGCAGGACTTTTACA
>NW_011337541.1:0-2052 GCF_000735185.1 Notothenia coriiceps
ATTTTAATGAATTTTTTATAATTGTATTTATTTGTTTTATTTATTATATATAATTTATATATTTGAATATTATTTCACATATCATTTGCAATTTTGAATGTTCAATAAAAAGTTATGTTTGAAAGGATGTACTTTAATTATTATTATATATTATCATTATATCAGTGGTCTAAAATGGTCCTACGGTGCCGACAATATTATCGTTTATCGCAATAATTATCGGGAAAATATAACGTCCAACAAAATTAATTATCGTGACAGGCCTACCTGGCCCTAATCTGGTTGTAATATAGTTCAATGAATTTATAGTTATATTTTTCTTTTTTTTGTTGTCTAAAAGATACTCCGGCTTCTTGATATAACCACTGCAATATATGTTTATTTATTATGAAATGTGGGGGAATCTATTGCACAGTGAGGGCCTTATGACTTAATCAAGTGAAAGATTTTTCAATTTGATCTGGTTTAACATAATGTATTGTTACACGGCCTACTAACGAGGATGAATGCATAATATGCTTCAAAGAAATCATAACCCATATTATTTACATAAACAAAACAGCAGGGTGAAACCATCGGCTTGACAGTGGATGACTTCACCTGCGTCGCACAGGGAGCCTTCAAACCTGAGCACGGATAACAGGAAACATCTCTGGTGGTCCAGGGCCTCCAAATATAGTCTGAGGTTGGGTCCAGTTGTCAAAATCCTCTTCCTTAACCTTAAAAAAGTCACAGGGTTAAGGAAAGATGAGAAGGAGAATTCATCAGGCCACAGGAAAAAGAGACTCCACCGACACTGAGACGTCATTATGATGACACGGACAGAGTCAGTGATGTGCGACTACTGTGCGAAAACTACCATTTTCTTTTAACATCGAGAAATTACTTTATTACCAAGGTTTAAATATAATTTAACAAAGAACATGAAAGGAAATGGTGCCCACGCTCATCCTCCTGTCCACTCCAATAATCAACATGAATCCCGATAAGCATGATTGTAGGCAGGGACGTGCACAGACATTTGGAGGGGCTATTGCTCTAAACTGGAAAAAGGATCTCCCCCCGGAAAAAAACATAAGACCTTTAGAAAATGTTAACTTGTTTTGAATGTAAAAGAAACAAAACGATTATTACATCAACTAAATTGAACAGTAATTCTCATAAAAAAATAAGCTAAGGCGGTCCATATCTCATTAAATTATCTAATGTTAGTAACTCTTAAAGACAAAATGGGGACGATTGTAACTGCTGTGCAGACATACTGATAAAATAGGGCCTCTAACTAATTAGCTTAAACTCACTAATTAATTAAACCAGCTCGATACGCATTATTCTTATTCTTATCATTCTTTATGAGTGTAGTAACGGTAAGGTATCTAATTACTTATTTATTTAGTATTCCAAGGCTGCGGTTGGATAATCCAAAAATCAGCTCCTAAATTCTAACCCTATCGTCTATTCCTTGTCCTCTGAGTGAAACGTCACGGGGTTAAGGGATAGTGGATAGGAGAATTCAAAAGGATTTAGGAGAAGAGACTGCACTACTTTAGAGAATCCGAATGCACTTTCACTATCCGACGTGTTTATGATGCGCCAGCGGACGTCATTGTGTGCGTCTGCTGCTGTGGGGAAACTATGGAAACTACAGTTTTCTATACAGCGGACTACAACATGGATGTTTAATAAGAACGAGGGACTACTGTAAACTCATCTAGAGACTCTGCACCGTGCTCTGATGCTGTTGCTTTATGCTTTATGAACGTGGACAACAGAGAAACATTCTTCATGACCAAAGTTGGAATTTAAATAAAAAAGGAAAGTGAAACTTCTGCTCGTCACCCTCTCCCTCCGATCCACATTAATACAAATGATCCCAATACGTATGATTGTATGAAAAGATCTCAAAATCAATACAAATGTATTTATTATAAACGTTAGTCCTTAACATCTATCACTGTGTATATCACCATTCAAACATATTTTAAAAGTTGAACAAACCCCACACAGCTCAGTGAAATGTTGACTTTATTTGATCATTTCAGTAAAAACTAA
>NW_011337542.1:0-5000 GCF_000735185.1 Notothenia coriiceps
CAGAGAGTTGCAAGCAGCTATTGTCTGAGATCGCATGATGTACTATTGTTAGATGTGCCATGAGCAAGGACTGTCTTAGGTAAGACAGCTTTTATGTGCGCAGCTCCACTTGCTTGGAACAATCTTCAGCAAGAATTGAAACTGAGCAGTCTCATTCCTCTGCATGTTTTTAAAGCTAGGCTAAATGCTTGTTGATACTATGGGCACTTGTAAATGTCTATAACTATGTAAATGTATCCTGTAAATATAATGTATGATGTCTTTATTGTTTTATGTTTCATGTGGAACCTATATGCTGCAGGTCTCCTTAGAAAAAGAGTATCTATGATCTCAATAGGGACCAATCTACGTTAAATAAAGGTTTGAAATGAAATGAAGTGAAAAACATAAGAAACGCGGACTCTTAAAACGTCTAATTATTGACCAGCTGACCATCACCAGGAGCCCGAGGATGATCACATTCCCTCTGACAAAATACAAATGCTGCTAGTCTACATCCATCCTCATGTTTTATATCAACCCAGAAGTCCATTATGGGGGGAGAGTTCAAACAAAAAGCAGACAAAGAACACAAAAGGCTGCTAGCAAATCCTACCGTCTGGGATTCCACAACTCTCTTTTGTAATTACCCAGCATGCAGCTGCCTCACACACTGCTCCACGGATACACCCCCCTGGACAAAGCTCACTGAATAGTAATACAGAGTCTGGCTCAGTACCAACTATTGATAATGCCATATGCAGTTTAAATTAGTCTTGGTGGGTGCTAATCAATAGTGCACAATTGTCAGGCCTTTACACCCACCTCTGGCCTCTTCTGGTGAACATCGATTCTGACTTAAGTGGACCTAAAAGCCGGAGGAGAAGAGCAATGGTATCTGGGGCAGGTAAACAAAGTCCCAGAGAATACACAGCATAGGTTTGGGAGGGTGTGTGTGTGTGTGTGTGTGTGTGTGTGTGTGTGTGTGTGTGTGTGTGTGTGTGTGTGTGTGTGTGTGTGTGTGTATTCAACTGTCCATTATTAGTCAAATGAAAGGGAAACAGACAGCTGCATGGACGGCAGAAACCCAACAGAGGGTGGCTGGGTTTATGGGTTGCCTCATCTGACAGATATGAATACAATGCAGTGACCACTGGTGCTTGTCGATGGTGAAAAGAATGAGTGACACACATACGTGTCATTTATACTGGGGACGCTGGGGACATGTCCCCACCACTCTTGGAAATGGACCATTTTGTCCCCACCACTTTATATTAGGATCATTTGTTCAAAATGTTCTGAAAATAGGGTGCACAAAGAACTGTACACTTTGAGTGTATTTGCACAACAGAGCATGTACAATCTGGAAGACTGTAAACACTAACTGTGTGTATTTATGGTAACCCAAGTGGTGTAATTTGGACCTGCGACCCTTTAAATATAATAATTACTACTAATGTTGCTATGGAATATGGTATTAGGACGAATAAAGATCAGCAATATGTTTTCCTATGTTGTGTTTTTTTTTCTTTAGAAAAGCATATTTTTGGATGTAAAAATATAAGACTTGTATTACAATTTTAAGTTATAACATAGATAACAATGTTTACCCCCTGGTAAGTGTATAATCGCTGCGGGGGATCAGTTCACACGCATCATTTAAAAATGTAATTGCCTTATGTAACATCAACATGCTCTGCTATTTTATTATTGGTGCATATAATGTAGCTCCGTCTGCCTTACATCACAGTTCACTGCTAGTAGAATCACTTCACAGCTTTGCTTTTTGCAGGCAGAGCAGTTGCTTGCATCTCAGGGAATAAGTGGATATTTGCTAGTGCCACTTCTTATCATACATGTTCATTAGAATGGACGCAGAAAATCCTCCAGAAAGATGTTTATGCAAAAACAAATAACTATAGATACTAAAGTATAGTAGTTTATCATGACCTGCTATTTGATGCATGTGTCGCTGCAAAACTCAGTATTTCAGCATCGACTGGTTGTTTGGTGCTGCTGGGGTTGAACCAAAGCAGCAGAGATGCAGTCTATTCAAGCATCACGTTGGCCAGCAGAAACTTGGCAGTACCATTTATATTGTGAACAAGATTCATTTCTTGATCTGTTTTCAATATGCCAAAGCGTTGCCCTTTGAGAGGTGAACAATTTGTTATTGTGTGTCTTTTGTTTTCGCTGAGTAAAAGCCAACATTTATCTGAACTCCATATCCCACGTGCCCTGGGGCGTGCTATCACTGTGAAGGATTGATTATGATATGGTGGCAAGTTGCATTCAGTGACTGAGGGTCATTGGATCCACCCGTAAGAGACAGTGTTGTGGCCATAGAGACAGAGACGGGGGGGTCCAGGGGGCCGCAGACAGCTAATGTGTGTGCACAGTGAGGACCCAGTGAGGACACAAAAGACAAATACTGTCATCAATGCTCTACATCTTCCCAACGACCAGATCCCATTGCACATGTTGGATTTCAGAAAGAAAATATAGCAGTACAACATGCTGATTGATATTAAATGCACATTTTTTAGACCCTCCAGAAAAAAGCGGGCAAAAATCCTTGATTATGTGATTAAACATGCGGGGTTTTTATGTGAAATTGCGGGAAGTTGCGAAATATGCGGAAAGTTGCGAAAAATAATGGATTTGTTTTTAAATATTGGCTTGTCTTATTTATTCTCTCTCACACACAACCTGCCATTGACGTTAAACCCCTTTCCTATTCAATTAAACACATTCAATGTTTATTTATTGTAAAAGCAATTGGGCTATTTTAATCACACTCTTTCTCTCTCTCACACACACACCCCCCCCCCCCACACACACACACACACACACTTCTCCTCCTCATTCTGTTTTCATTTACTCATTCGTTATCTGACCAGCTTCAATCTTGTAGGCTATTCACTTCGTTTCTTGTAGCCCTCGAAAGGGTTTTGGAGGTTGATGCCTCGGTGAACGTGAGTTGTTTGGCTTTCTTGTCCGCAGCAGCAGAAAACATTTTCGAATGTTTGAATGAATCAAAGTGAGTCGTCAACGTCGATTTTCTCTAAGACTTATGCAGTTGTACGGGGTGCAGAATAGTTTCCCCCCACTTTCGTGAAAGACATCGGGGTACTGCGTTGCCCGGTCTTTAGCAGAAATGTTCGTCGGTAAATGAGATGGATCAGATTTGTTCATCTTGGTGTTTTCTCTCTCGTGTGAGTTCCACACGTTCACTCTACGGTGTTGTTTACCTTCTGTGATGCGCGAGCTGATGACGTCGCGTCATTATCATCACTACTTCACGTCAAGACGAGTTCACTTTTTTTTTTCTCAACTTTGTGTGGAAAAATGCAGGGATTATGCTGCCTTTTGATAAATATGCGGCCTTTTAAAAATCTGCGCCATTTTGCTGATTATGCGGTAAATTCTGCGATCGCAGAATCGCGTTTTTCTGGTGGGTCTAATTTTTTAAGAAGACAGATCTAGCAGCTATAACAAATTGTCAAAAACTGTTTTTATATTTCTTGTTCCGTCACAAACATCTATTGTGCACAGTCATCACAGTCCTGTCTCAAAGCTATGTTTCTTTTACTTTCTTGGAATATTCATTTATTTTATGGTGCTTGAAGAGTATACTTCTAAGGTATATGCACTTTGGGAAATATATGTTTCCCATTCTTTGTATGGGTGCGCCTCCCCCTTAATATTATATTATATATATATACTTAATATTATATCAACTGCGAAACGCGGCAGGAACTAAGCTTACACACAGGCTGCCCACACAAATGTAGTGGAGTAAAGTCTTAAAATGTTCATTGTCCTATGACTTATTTAAACTATGTTGGAGATTGCTATGCGTTTTTAGAAATAAAAGGTAAATGCACATTTTTTACTTTAATCGATTTACTAGGCTAAAGGTAACAATTTAACATTTTACCCTTCCACACCTTAATTAATACCCATCATTTATAGCAGGGTCAGTTTCAGTAAATATTAGATTTTTCCCTACCTTCTCCCAAACATATGTTTTAAAGTCAATAAAAATAAATGTTAAAGCATCCCTGAGCCTCAGTTGCATCACCATCTCCATCCTGCTGCAGTGATGAACCACTCCTCATCTCACTCTGCTCCGCTCTCACACAGAATGACAGCTGATCGCCGAGCAGCTGACAGGAAGTGCTGTACAGTTGGGCTTCATGTGACAGCTAACTTTACTAAATGCAAAGCATGGTGAGAAAAGACTTCCTGAAAGGCAGACGACTCCTCAGAAATGAAAAAGCCTTTGTTTCAGTGGAGGATGACGCTGTCAGAAACACAAAGCAGACTCCTCATCACTCACTGAATCACTTGGTGCTGTGATGTAGCATTATGTGCAGGTAAAGCATTACAAATGCTGCTAAGGGAGAGGATTTGTTTGGTTCAGCTGCTACGTTCTGTTTCATTTCCCCTCTGCATCCTCTGAACTGTTTGTCTAACAAAGCAACACCTCATTAGTCATTGAGGGTCATTGGGTGTATATCTCAAAAGAGATTTCTATAATTTATGAAAAGGATATTCAAATGTGGTGTGAAGAGAACAATGTTCTGAATAGGAGCAACTTTCCTCTGAATCAGAGTAATACAAATCAAGTACAATAACTTCCCTCCCTTCATAACGTATGAAATGTATGAAGTAGGCAGATTTGTAGTGTGGAAAATGAAAAGAAGAAAACGTTCAACAGGTCACATTGTAGAACTTTAGAACAGTGTTCTTACAATATGTTGATTAATCAACTGATTTACACAAATGTATGTTCAATCTAGTAACTAACCCAAGGCTCCACATGTTCTCAACATCCACACATTAACATGAAGGTCAAACACCTGGGCTGAGGTCTCGTTCATCTTAATGATTTGATATTGACACACTGAACGACATCACACTGATCAAAGTATTTATGCTGCCTATGGAGGCTCTTTGAAAATCTTGAATGTCAACATAATACACCACGGCCCTGTCACACAGATGACTGTTATTAA
>NW_011337543.1:0-1367 GCF_000735185.1 Notothenia coriiceps
TCTCATAGTTGAGGTATACCAATAAAGAAAAACAGGCCTCTCTCATCTTTTTAAGTGGGAGAACTTGCACAATTGGTGGCTGACTAAATACTTTTTTCCCCCTCTGTATGTTGCATTGTTGGAGGACCCTGGGATTGTAAATTCCATTACTACACTTTAGCTACTGTGCATATGATCATAAAGCCTTTGAATCTAATTTAATTTGAATTGAGGTTAATACTTTGTGGGATTACTATACAGCACTTATTTGACTGTGGTGTTGGTACACCTGTCTCCTGTAAGAGCTCAGGGACCAGACGTGATCAGGCCAGGCAGTTGGTCCGGGACTTGGAGACCCGGGGGAGTCGAGCCTTCCCGTTATTTCTGGAGTGCCTTCAGGAGGCAGGGCAGCACAGTTTGGCAGAGCTCCTTCAGAGTGGAGTTCCATCAGTTCAGCTCCATTCTGCTACTTCTACCCAGACTGTACGCCCTGTTCTCCAGCCTCTGCCAGTGTGTGAGTGTGTGATACTGCACTTTATTTCACCTGTATTAATTTCACAACAGAAACATAACTCTGGTCCTGTAATATTAAAGGCAGACACCACAGGGGAATAAGTCAAATGTATAACTATGAGATATTACCATTAATATCATCCAGATGATTATTCCATTTAGGATTTTTTTTGGGGAATAGCAAGTTTCTTTTAAATGTTATGTATGAATGTGTTATTGAGGCATTGTCTTAGTAAATGTGAGCTCATGTTCATACGTTTTCTGACTTTGGGTAAAGTCAGTTTCAAAAGTCTTAGTTTTATATTTTGACATACTAGAGTCGAAGAATTGTACAGAGGGATATCATTTTTTGGATTGCCATGTTTTTAAATTACAAAAATAGTGTGCTATATAGTATATTTTGTGCTACTGAAGTTGAGAGTATAAGAAAAAATAGTTAAATATATTTATTTTAAAAATGTACATTTTGCAAGACACTACACATAAACAGAAAAATCAACTAATAGATATAACCATAACACTTCGCAAGTGGATTTCTTACATTAAGACATGTATTTTTTATATAACTTCTAAAATGTTATGTTTGAATAAGCAAATTAAGCCATTTAGGAGGAATCTACAGCCCAACTATAAAATAAACACCTTAATGTGTATTATGGTGGTTTTTTGTCCATTAATCCGAAAGAAGACCTGTTATGGAAGAAAAATAGCCAAAAATCACAAAATGTACCATTCTTTGATGTCTCATATATATATATATATATATATATATATATATATATATATATATATATATATATATAAACATACATATATATATATATACATATATATATATATATATATATACATATATACATACATATATATATATA
>NW_011337544.1:0-1951 GCF_000735185.1 Notothenia coriiceps
TTACTTACATTCCAAAATCATTGTAGGATGCAATTTGAACTGTATTCAAGTGTAATTCACTAAATTCAGCTTTGAAAAAAACAGTTACGCCATCAGAATTGCTGTTAAAATGTCGCTTTGTTTTCATCATATGACTCTTGACAACAAACCTAAACATCTCTACAATTCTATGTTCCCTAGTGGAGAGACAACAACCAGGAAGAGATTTTGTGTTCTTGTTGGATGGATCTGATAGTACAAGAAGTGGATTCCCAGCCATGCAAGACTTTGTCCAAAGAGTAGTAGAGAAACTCAGTGTGGACGACAACAAAGACCGTGTGTCAGTGGTGCAGTACAGCAGAGATCCAGCTGTCAATTTCTATCTGAACACATACAAGACAAAAGGGGAAATCCTTGACACAGTCAGAGGTTTGAAACACAAAGGCGGAAGACCCCTCAACACTGGAGCAGCTCTCCAGTACTTGAGGGATAATGTCTTTACAGCCTCTGCTGGAAGCAGGCGCCTAGAAGGAGTTCCACAGATCCTGTTATTGCTAAGTGGCGGAAGGTCTTTTGACAGTGTTGATGCACCAGCCTCTGATCTCAAACAGCTGGGTGTCTTGACCTTCGCGATTGGAACCAGGGGCTCTGATAGCAGAGAACTGGAAAAGATATCCCACGGTCCCAATTTTGTTCTATCTGTGTCTGATTTCAATGACCTTCCCAGTATCCAACAGCAACTTCAGTCCTCGGTGGAGGCTGCTGTCATTCAGCTCTCCCAAGAAACACTTGGTATGTTGAATTAAAAAGGCCACCAGACTTGTTTGCCCTCAATGCAATGTATTATACTCCAAGCACTCATTCTCACCTTATTTAGATGACGGCTGAATAAACAGAATTAGCAGGGTTCTCAATCTATTTAATCTTTTTTAATTTGATTTCCTATTCAGTCAGCGTAAAGTTGTTGGTCCTACAAAAAATTGATTGCATTGATCAGAGGTGAATTAGATGTGTGTATGCTACAAATTACATTTGTCTCAACTTTGTGACCTCTTAAACAATGCATAACTCAATACGTGTTCTATAAATGTACTTGAAGTAAGTGATGCAAAAATCTTAAAAGTTTAAAGCAACAGTTTAGGTAGACATTCGACATATTTTACTTTGCATAAACTTTGCCTTTAATATTGTGTGTTATGGGTGATCACAGACAATAAGGCTAATTATTTCTTCATTGGTTATTCATATGTTTGATAAATCTGCAGCCTACTGAAGATGAAGAAGTTTCGCAATAGAGCGCAGTGCTTGATTCTGAGGACTCTTGAATCTGAGTCTCAGGAAATAAAGCCTACATTGGAATGCTTATCTTGCAGACTCAAACAAGAGTCTTTATGAGTTGATTCTTTATTTTGCTAGCAGCTGCATTCTCTCTTTGAGCAAATGTATATTCTTGATGATCTTTTTTATTTATTTCTGTCTTTCAGGTGAGACACAGGGACCCCGGAAGGATGTCGTTTTCCTCGTTGATGGATCTGATGGTGTTGGACGGGAATTTCCCATCATCCAGGAGTTTATCCGCAGGGTTGTTGATACTCTCAATGTGGGCGAAAACAAGATCCGGATTGGCGTGGTCCAGTATGGTGACATTGCCCAAGTTGACATGTATCTGAACAAACATAAAACCAAAGAAGGTGTTTTGAATGCGGTCAGGGAAATGAGGCATCGAGGAGGAAGACAACGTAACCTGGGTCAGGCCTTGCAGTTTATCAATCAAGATGTTCTGACACCTGCCCATGGTAGCAGGAAGCAAGAGAGTGTGCCACAGTTTGTTATTGTCGTCTCAAGTGGGTCTTCCACAGATGACATCAATCTCGCAGCATCTTCCCTCAAACAATCCAGAGTTCTTCCCTTCTCCATTGGGACCAGGGATGTCAACCCTACAGAGCTTCAGGTGGTGTCATACGTGCCTAAC
>NW_011337545.1:0-1494 GCF_000735185.1 Notothenia coriiceps
TGATTTCCACGGGGAAATAATTACTTTCACTGTGTGATTAAAGTAATGCTGAGACACCTTGAGATGTCCATGAGTTTCCTCACATTGTCCTCAGGAGTGTAATAGCCCGGCTGTTGTTTATGTGGGATTAATGAACTCACCTTCATATCAGTGTGACCTGAATGTTAATAAATACAGGAAATACTCTGAGGAAATGAGCTGCCCTACAAACACAAAATGTACTAGCCTAACTGCAGTAATTAACCTTTTGGTATCAGTTTACCATAACAAGATTTCAAAGTATTAAAGATCCACAAAAACAGAGGTAAACCAACCAGCTAATTGATGCTAACTGGTTGAATAGCAGTAGCTGAAGCAATTTACGCAATGTCTTGGTTGGTTTCTTGTAATTGAAAGTAAAACATTTTGGAAATGTAGTTTTCTTATACCACATAAACAAATATACCTCAGCTAGTCTTGGCTAAACTAATCATCATGGAGAAAAAGAAGGACATTAGTTAGTCTGCGTACAAGCTAACTAGCATAGTTTAGCAAATTAGCAGTTATTTAGCGTTGATCGGATGGACAAAGCTGAAGAAGAAATAAAAACAATATTTTTGATAAGCAGTTGTTAGTAGAAAAATACATCTATATACATCCAGGCCTACTCACTCTAAACAGTATTTAAAGGTCTCCTATTATGCTATTTTTAGGCATATATTATGGGTCTCAGATATATACAAATATATTAAAAAAATGTGTCTATGATGTGTTTTACAGATCATGCATTTTAGACATCCCTCATATCCCTGTATTTCAGCCCTGTTAGAGGGTTATGGCTAGAAAGGATCCGTCTAGTGTAAAACTCTCGCGAGAGTTTGCAAGTCACGTGGCTGAATGTTTACGTTTGGCAGGCAGCCTTTCAGTTACGATCGTTAACATCAGTGGGCCACAGCAAATGATCGTGAGAAGCTAAACTATCTATTAATTATGTCAATGACAGGGAGTGTGATTGTTGAAATAGGGTGTTAGTGGTCTTGCTGTTCAAAGAAGAATGACAACACTGTAGATCACCAACACTGCGGTTTATTTTTTATTCACAGGCAAGTCAACGTTGTCACAGTAAAAGTCCCAAGATAGCTCCTGGTGCAATAAAATGTTCCCTTTCAGTGTTTTACTATTATCCTGCTGCATGAATGTGTATGTTGCATCATGTCACTGCTGTAGATGTTTTTTCCGAGCCGCTCCAACGACAACGAGAACGTGACGTCATATTTACACTAGACGGATCCTTTCTAGCCATAACCAATATGGCGGACCATCTCGCACATGCGCAGTACCGATCGGGCAGGGGGACGGATCGGGTAGTGACACACATAACTGGTACGCAGGTACGCATGCGCGGCAACAATCTGAAATGCGTACCGTCACTTGTGTCACAAAGCGCATTTGCATACAGACGTACTTGTGAAGCTTTTCCAGAAGGCGGTTAGATCACCGGACGACAGAGTCGGT
>NW_011337546.1:0-5375 GCF_000735185.1 Notothenia coriiceps
ACTGGACTTGCTCCCTGGGGTCTGGCTTAAAGGTCCCATGTCATGGCCATTTCTACTGAGCATAATTCCACTGTTGAGGTCTACTAGAATACATTTACATTGTGCAATGTTCCAAACTCACATTGGTTTCTCAAACAGCATCTCTGTATAGTATGTGTATTCACTCTCTGTCCTACATGGGTTATTGGAGCTCCTGCCCCCCCCGTGAGCCCACTGTGCTCTTATGTGTGTTTATGTGTGACAATGGCGTTTGTTAGCAACCAGGAAATGACACCAGTAATGACAAACAGATCAGAATGCAACGTGGGGTCTGGGTGCCGTGTTGGCGGGACGTTGCGGGGCTCGCTGCTCCGCCCTTTGAGACTCGAGGAGCGGACAGTGTGAGCTGGATTACTGGTGTTGTTTCCTGGTTGCTGCGTGGGGTCTGCGAGACAGCGAGGAACTCAGCCTGAGCACACACACGTGACTGTGTGGCGAACTGTGAGTGGAGATCCACGCAGCTGCGGCTGAGAACAGATAATGGTGAGTTTGTGTGTTTGAGGAGCTCCAAGGATTGGTCCATTTTGACCTGGGCATGGTCACGCCACAATACTCAGGAAGAAAAAATGGAAACAGAGAAATGTCCAACGAGGCGTTCTGGGGCAGCATAGACAGGTCTTCTCTGTGTTAGAGTTTTACTCGCTACAGGGTGTACTTTGAAGGTTTGTGACAGACCGGTTACAAGCAGAAAAACCTTCATAACACACAAGGGGACGGGTAATAACCAGAAAATCATGACATGGGACCTTTAATATGCTAAAGGACACTCATATTTGTAACAGGTATTAGAAGTTACAATACAAAGAAAACCGCACAGAACAAAAATAGACTAAGAAGCAAAAAAAAAAAATGTCGTTTCAACTTTGTACTTGAACTGTTCATCTTTCATGTATAGTGCTATTGGGGACCACTCCAGTACAAACTCTTAACCCACATTATCATTTCTCAAATGGCAAAATGGACATCAGTTTTTTAAGCCATGTTAAACTATCAGGGTGGTCTTCATCGAGCCAGTATCAGAATATTAACTTGTATTTCAATCTGAGTTCAGATCCTATCATTTGAATAAGATGACAAACTCATTTTATGTATGGGAGGATTATCAGACACATTTCTGCGCTTGGCGGCCGATTGAATAAGAAAACCTTCTTAGAAATGGATATGATGAAGACCAGAAGATAAATATATCCTATCTAGTTGAATTTTGTGATGAAGAGTATCTGTCTCCAGCATTAAAACAATAACCTCTTTTATTTGTGTGATTATTCAAGATAAAGAACGAGTTAATACTTCATTCTGCAGGCTCATAGGTTGATACCGGCAAACACAACTTTATTATTTCACTTCAGTCACACATGATTTATTTGTTATTTTGTTTCCACATTACAAATAATCACTGTTTCATTGGAAAAACGATTGAGCCTGAAATAGTGTACAGATGGCATCGAGCTAAAGCTGATTGGACTGGAGAACACTTTCATTTCCTTCAGACGGTTGTTGTTGTTTTTGTCCTTATGTTGGCCCAGTAGATGTAAACGGAGAGTTTGAGCTCATAAATCCTCCGTTTAATCTCAAATGTTTGCTGTTAAAGTTGCTCTGTGTATCTTGTGATGGCCCAGCAGCGTTTTACAAGATGTTCGGGGAAGTGGAGGCAGTGAAAGGAGCTGTTTATCCCCCCCGCTGCAGAGATGAGAGCTGAGAGCCCATCAGCTGCAGAGCGAGGTTCAGTTGGACCGACTCCACCTGGCAGAAGGACCTGATGCAGATCCAGGAAGCTGCTCAGTAAAACAAAGGATGAGATCAGGATGAGGCTCTGATTATCCCTAATTGCATCATCATATGCAAGGACGTGCGAGCAAATGACCAGCATGGGTGACAGCCCCCGAGTTATTCAAAGTGTACTAAAAAATGACCATTTCCTGTCAAATTTAATGTGTATGGCCTAGGGCTGTACCCCGAATATTCGTTCGTTGGAGTACTATTCGGGTTTCAATTTCGTTATTCGGATATTATTATTTTTTTCAAATTGAATGTATTGAAATTTCCAATATCAACGTAAGAGCTTGTGCCTCTTCGGGGGTGCTAACACTTAACCATAAACGTTATCGTTTACTTTCTCCGTCTTTATATGTAGATATTACTTTTTCTCCGTTAATCTCCGTCACGTTGTTTCCATAGCAACAACAACTTCCTGTCAACAGCGCTAACTCTCCTTCAAAATAAAAGCATGTCCATACAAAATAGAAGCCAAGCCAAATTACATTTAAGACATATACAACTGCAACAAAAGTAAAAAACACAATGCGATATCCTTTTCAATTTCAAAGAACACAAATTGGGTTACACATTAACAAATAACTATAAAACAACAATACTGTAGAATAACAAAATCAATGTTATTTGCCGAATATATGCTGCTGATTACTACCGAATATCCGGAGCCCAACATTTTTTATTCGGGACAGCCCTAGTATGGCCACATTATTTTCAACACATTTTTGAAAATGTACTAAAGAATGACCATTTCCTGTATAATACACAAGTAGCACAATTTCTTCCCCCCAAAATCAAATTGATCAAATAATTTAAAATACTTTTTTGAATATGTAATGCATGAAACAGATTTTTAAAAGGTAAATGTAGTTGTTTTGGGGTGATGTTTATTTCCTTTTGCCTCCATCTAATGAAGTACAAGTACTCAAGTATTGTACTTAAAGAAAATGTTGAGGTACTTGAGTGTTTATACTACTTCATATTTCTACTAACTGCATTTTGAAGCCAACATTGTACTTTTTCCTCCTCTGATTATTCGATAGCTTTCTACAGATTTTGATTACTTGAATATTTTCTGTTGAATACACAAGTAGCACCATATATCCCCCCCCCCCAAAACCAAATTGATCAAATTATTTTAAAGACATTTTTGAATATGTAATGCATGAAACAGATTCTTAAAAGGTACATTTTTGTTTTTTTTGGGGTGATTTTTATTTCCTTTTGCCTCCACTGAATGAATCTAATGTAGTAATCAAGTATTGTACCTAAGGATAATTTTAAAGGTACTTGAGTGTTTTAATTTTATGCTACTTCATACTTCTACTCCACTCCATTGTGAAGCCAGTATTGTACTTTTTACTCCTCTGATATTTGACAGCTTTTTATTGATTATTTGCTAAAACAAAATATAAACCAACTAATAAATAAACATTGACATATAATTATAGGTTAAGATATCCAGCAACAGTATATAAACTCATTAACAGTAGCTCCACTTTAACCAATTAATGAACACATTAATGCATCAATAATCATAAATACAGTCATTTAAATATGATTTTGAAATTGCCCGTTAAATAAGGGCTTGAGTCAATTGTTATGACAATACATTTGTTCTTTAAGATTCTGAATGCAGGACTTTTAATGGTAATGGAGTATTTCCACTGTTAAGTATTACTATGTTTACTTTAGTATACACTCTGAGTACTTCATTGATCTATTCTTGTCGCTGGTTGTGTATTTAAGACGTGATCTTTGCCATTCCTTTCTTCATGTCCCATTTAATGGCAAACATGATCACGCACTGAACGTTACCGATGTGTTTTCTGAAGGTTCTGCTGCTGCTCTCACACTCGTTGTGTTTCTCCGTTGTTTGAGAAGGTCACACGTTTTCCATTAAGCTTCTCTGATAAACAGCAATGCACACGTTCTGTTACGTGAGAAAAAACACGTAGTGGTTACACTGTGTCAAGGTCTGTAGGAGGAAGTGAGACGGTTATATATTACACATAAACGTTATTTATATAGCACCTTTCAAAACAGAGTTGGAGATGCTTTTAAATGAAACACCTTTAAAAACACACAGAAAATAAATACTATCACATTTCCTTTTCACAATTCTCTTCACAAGTGTGTTTTTTAAAGGAGCAGACAGACTTTCATTCAAGACAGGACAATCCAGATTAAACAGATCGTCAGTAAATACAAATAACCCCTACCAGTTCATATGGTTTGCTCTTGAAAGGAAGTGCACTGTACGTGACAATGAATCCAAAGGATTGTAATATCGAACATGGCAGGCACATGTTTTTGAGTGATGAGTTTCCTCTCTACAATCAATATGCATTACCTGCAAGTCAATATGTGTATTCAGCTTCCCAACGGCCACTAATGCTACAGATGTTGCACTAAACCAGCACATTATTCACAACTCAGTTAATGCTGGAGGGAAAGAGGTTGGATCGTTTCGGGGAAAAAGACAGGTGTCAAATGAAGCACCGTATCTGAAAGGAGCCTTCAGGAACAATTGGAAATGTCAGTTTCAGTTATTTATTCTCGTGTTTGAACTTTCATTGTTGACCTTCAGATTACTAGTTTAGATACGATGCTATACTTTATTGATCCCAATTAGCATCAATGTTGTCTCACTGCAGTATCTCACAAGGTGTTCAACATGAATCAATAATGGCGCATTTCCACTACAGCGCGGTTTAAGCGTGCCGTGCCGTGCCCGGCCCGTTTTTGGTTGCATTTCCACTTGGCGTAGTACCGGTTAGCGGGTACTATTTCACAGTTTTTCTGGCCACATACAATCGAGGTTCTTAGTGGGCCAACAACCGGGCTGAGTATGCTAAACTAGAGAGAGAATCCCTGGCAAGGGGGCTACAACTACAACAAGATGAACATATTTGACCGTGATTTAATTGTAATACATGTTTCAAAATGATGCCGAAGTAACAAAATACTGATACCGGTTAGTAAAAACCATGAATTAATGCTTTGACAAGTCTGCAGACAGACGACAGGAGAAAAACCTTTTAAAATGTGTGTTTTCTGAATGGAGATTGGCTAAGCTAACGCATGCTCCGACCGTCCACACTCACAACAACGGCCTACAGACAGAAACAAACCAGCGACTGTATTCTCCATGACACAGACAGTCTGTGGTTTGGACTTGTTTAACTTGTGTCTAGTTTCTGAACAGATATGAGGAGCTGTGAGCTCTGAGTGCTAAGAGCTAACGGCTGATGTTGTTTTCTGTGGTTCGCATTGAAGATGACGTCACGGCTCCACCTACACTGCGTTGCTATAGTTACTACCCCTGCTACTAAACTGTAATTGAAACGCAGCATAAAGTGAGCTAGTCCTAACGAGGCCTAACTATACCGTACTAACCCGAGCGAGGCCCTGCAGTGGAAATGCGCCATAAGGGAAACAAAATTGTAAAACAAAAGTAGAACAATATTCTCTTTCGAATACAACGTATACATTAACAAACAAGCTGGTTTACAATATGATAGAGCAACCCTTCTACTAAAGAAATATAAAACGTAGGATAC
>NW_011337546.1:5450-7447 GCF_000735185.1 Notothenia coriiceps
TGTGAAAAGGAGTGCATTAGCGCTATTGGAAGAAACAGTAGTGTCCAGTTAAGAAAAGAGAAACATTAAAATATAATAATAATACATTTTATTTAGGAACCTCAAAGACACAAGGTCAAATTGATTAAGAAAAATATTAGAACAACACTCTTAAAATATATAAAACGCATCATTAAATGCAGATTTAAATCGAAGTTTTAATCAATCAAACTTTATTAATTCAGCCCAATATCAACATTTTTACATTAGTCTCAAGTGGACTTTACAGTTTGTACAGAATATGGAAACAACACCCTCTGTCCTTGGACCCTCACATCGGACAAGACAAAACTTCCAAAGAAGAAATATCAACAGAAACTCATGAATATAATGAAGATTGTATTCTTCACTGATGAAAAAAACCCCAACATATGTTGTAATGTTTCACCTGCCACCGTCTGTCACAATACGGACTTTCCCTATACACTTGTAGCCTCTCCTACAGAGTAATACTGTCCATCTCATCGATACCTCCATCTGTCCCTGCAGCTGCTAATGTGGTCCGTATTGACTCCGTCCACCTCTCACTCTCGTCCAGTGTGTGTTTCACTCTCCCTCTCTGAATATGGAACAGTCAGATCAATATTTTTCCATTAGCAGCAGCCTGCAGATGGCCAGGCTGCTGAACAATGGCCAGTGTCTGCAGCCACTTACTTAATTACAAGATATTTGGTTTAATTCCCCCCCGAGGACACTCAGCAGTGAAGGTTGTGGTGACATCTCTAACAGAAATATACTGCCTCGAAGGAAAAAGCTTTTTAACTTACTTGGAAGAAGAACACTAATTTAAGTTATTCATTGCTCTTTTGAAACTACTTATTATAGCGGCGATGATAACAGCACTTAAACTCATAGAGACAAAGGAAAACAAAGTAGTATTAGGTAAGGGATAGTGTGCAGCGGTCATTAAGGGAAAAAAGAATCACGATCGCTGCACCGTATCCCTCCATTACACCGGTAGCTGCCAGATAAACAAAATAATTGACTCACAATATTGATTTAAAAATGATTATTTTATGTAACCGTCCAAGTCTGTTCACATTACTTCTCCATTAACCAGTCTTAAAACACAGCAAGAGCACATACCGTGTTCCCGTTTTCACTTCCTGTCTGTCTTCTAGTGTTGATTTCTTTGACTTCCAGACCTTTTAAACGTTGTGCTTCTCTTGCTCTTTGCAGCGGTGTGTTAGCGAGAATGAACAACTTTTGAAATTTCCAAATTGACCAGAGTCTTGTATTAAGCAGGGTATTAAAATACATTATTACATGGTTTAGTTGAATACTCAATTCTGATTGGTCAATTCAGAACACGTGACACGTTGTTAATCCAGAACAGTCACACCGCTGTCAAGGATTTATTAACCGTTGTCAAGGACGCTCACATCTGCACAAAGAAGTCTGTTCGATTTAACTGTATACAGTTTGGCTAACTGACAAGACAAGAGCGACAAGAAAACAGCGGAGAAGTAACGGGCAGATATCCTCCTTTTCACGCAACGGTGTCCAGACATAGACATCAAACGGCGACACATATTCAGTTGCCAGTTACTTTGGCATTAGGGCAGGGATATCTAGATACTTTCCAATGTTTGACATAATGAATTGTGCTACTTTAAAAGCAAGCAGCGATGTTTTCAAATCTGTAATCAAAAACGCTGTCGAAGCAGTTCCTGCCGTTGCTACGTTAGTTCAAACGGTAACAACGAACTATTTTTCTTAGCGGATGCATGTAAATTTAACTCAATACATACAACTATTTTTTAAATCAATAAAATCATTTTCCAAATCCATAAAAGCATTTATATTAATATTGGGAGTCATAACGTTACTTTGTTGAGAATGTGGCCGTGTAATAAGCGGGATAATGTGCTGCGACGCGGTCATTATGGGGAAAAGAACACCGACAGGCTTCGCGTCGGGCTCCCAATCAGCCTGTCGGTGTTCTTTTCCCCATAATG
>NW_011337547.1:0-1329 GCF_000735185.1 Notothenia coriiceps
GCCCACCCCACTGGTGACCCCCCCACAGTCCTCTGATGATGAAGAGGTAATGACGATCTTAATGTGTGTGGCTCTTCTCATGTCTTAAATCTTGATGATTGATTGGGGGTGTGTGTGTTTCTCGTACATTCACAGGACGTTTGTACGTATCTGTCTCCGGCTGCCAGCCCGCCTCGGACGCTCGGCGCAATTGGGATTGACTCATTGTCACCGAGGGAACAGCCCCTACACCCCTCATTCCCATCTCCTAGGAAACAGCCCAGCCATCCCTCCTTCTCGCCCCCTGAGGGCCCCTCCACCCTCTCCTGCCATCTGCCTCCCTACATGAACACTGAGCATGCTCAGTCGTGGCCCTCCATTAACGTGAGTAGAAACAATGATGAGGATTACACAGCAGATGAAAGGTTCCATGCATTCCTCGAGGGGAAACCAACTATTAAGGGAAAAAAGAGGTTTAAAAAAAAAAAAAGTAATTCCCAACGGAGGACCAGACACATGAAATATGTATAGCAGTTAAAAAAGAAACATAAACTTAAAGAGAAAGGTATTTAGATTTAGACAATTGTTGCTGCATTAACCTGGGAAATCATTTTCAAATCTAGGCAGTCCAATCAGGAACCACGACTCTGACACAAACCATGTCATATTCGAGCAAATGTTCTGCTAACTGCATTTCGTTGTTTAGCACTTGTGCGAGGACTATAAAGTTGAATCTAATCTCATCTGATTGTATCGCACCATGGCGGTCCATCAATCGAGAGAAAGCTGAAACTACAGAAACGAGAACACAGGAATTGTATTTTATCTTTGGTTTGTCCTCTGATTTGTAAAGGTCAAACTGCTGTCCAGACACATTTACCAGGATGTATTCAATTGGATGATTTTAGTACCATTAGAGGTATGGACAGCCAATCAATGCAATAATTATGATTCTTTAACACTAGAACCGCCAACGGGTCAATTGTATGTACCCGTTTTTTTCTTTAAAATAAAAAGAAAAGATAAGTTAAAATTGTAAAAAAAAAAAAAAGAATAAATATATAAAAATTAGATATTTATATTAATAACGAAGTAAAAGGGGGATTTCCAATAAAAGATAAAAGTATATATAATATATATACTTTTAATACATCACACATTTGAACACATGTTGACAACATCCAATGGATTACAAAGCTTGTGTGTAAATGAAGTAAAAAACAGATTCCGTGATCACACCATAGTTTGACCTCTGACCCTCTCTGTCCTCCTCTCTCCCCCTCTCTCCCCCTCTGTCCTCCCCTGTCCTCCTCTCTCCCCCTCTGTCCTCCCATGTCCTCCCCTGTCCTC
>NW_011337548.1:0-10733 GCF_000735185.1 Notothenia coriiceps
TGACACCACTGCCCCCCCACCCCCCCCTTCTGCCTCGCTGCAGCTTTTAATTAAAAAGACTTTGCTTAGCTGGCTCCATGCACTCCCTGGAGGATGCCTCGCAGCATTGTTTTGCTTTCTTTACAGCGAACCGGGGGGTGTGAGCGATGGCAAAAAATGTAAGGTGAACACTTTTCCTCAAACGCTGTAACGGTTGCACTTGTTGTCTAATCGGTGTGCAACACATGCTGCGTCCAGGTGTCTCTCAATCACAATCACCTTGATATTAAATAGCAACATACTAATTAATTATATTAAAGATAAAAATAGAAATAGCACAAAATACACACCCAGTAACAGTAGTTAAAAATAAGTGTAGCACGGGTAAGGCAGTGGAGTAGCAGCCAAGTAATCACATTAAAAGTATTTATTGCAGATGTCTTTCGGTCGTTGCTTAGTCTAACTATGAGATACAGTTGTTTCAAGGCAATTCCCACTATATATATGATAGTGTTAGCGGCTGTGAGAGGCATTTGGAGATTATTTCCCGCCCCAGTGAGTTGACGGAAGAGAATTTCTCATTGGTTTCAGTGATGTAAGAAAAGCGCTGAGGTGGTCAGAGTGTAAAGGATGCCTTTCTGTTTGTTGCAGAGGCAGCTTGACCTATTGCAAGGTGATTCATTCATCATATGTGCACTGGGGACAGCGATATCTGACTGCGGCAACAACAACCCCCCCCCTGTACAAAGGTGTCATCCTCTTGCCCTTGTCTTCTCTTTTATCCTTGTCAGAAAGCAGCTCCGGTTTTGCATAATTGCTCTCTGTCGCATGCAGGAAATGACCTCCTCCTTGCATACCTGCTCAGGCCTCGTTTTCAGCTGCTGACGCTTGCATAACATCCTGATAAGAAACCAGGCATGCAGGTCAAACATGGTGTTCCTCTCAAGCCATTGGAGGATCCGTGGGCTTGGCGTTCCCTGGCTTTGAATGTCCTCTAAGGAGAAATGGTGCAGCTTGCTTTCAGGACAGATTGGAGTCGCAGACATGTCAAAATGTACATGCCTTTTTAAAAACAGTCAGAAACAGAAAAGGTGACATTCCTTCATAAACATGTATCCCCTTAAACATGAGCAGAAAGTGCTTCCATTACACGCCCGAGCTGCAACAGCTGTCAGCGATCTGGCTGTGATTCCAAAGACTGTAAAATGTTTTATTGCAAAGTAGAAAAAAGAAAACAAGCATCTTTTCCCTTTGCACATCATCGTAGGGAGTGTCTGCGCTGGAGCTGAGCCCAGTCATGTCTTCCCTCTCCCTTCACTTCCTTCACTTCCTTCCTTCCTCCCTTGCTGACCTCTCTTGTCGCCTCGCTCTTCCCAGAAGTTGTGAAAGAGTCTGCCGTTTGTCAGAGCTACAGTACGTGACGCTCTTATGTCCCGTATCCAAGAAGCACACTGCCTTCCTAGCATGTTAGTATTTAATGTCAGTTGCTTCCTTCCTGGAACACGCTGAGGTGCTCGAGCGATGAGATATTGTTTCCTCAGATGAAATGGCCTTTTCTCTCCTCCATGACTATCTTTGTCTTTGCCTGTCTCTCAAAGGATTGATTGTTTTTATCGCTGAACCAGCAGCTCCTCTCTTGGGACAAGAGAACATGCACGAGACAAAGCAGAGCTGTACACACTAACAACGAGAATACATTAAACATGCTACTGCTACCTTTAGCCTAGCTTTCATTAAGGGAATGGTTGAAATGAAAGGTCTGTGGCGGCCTGATTTGGTCACCTCTGTGCTGAGCCCTTCACTCTAATCAATGCATTTGCTGAGCTGATGGGATCTGGAGGAGGGTGAAGGGTCCAGTAATTGTTGACTTATGCGAATGGGCCTGATTGATTGCTTCCTGCGCCACGGAGAACTTCCACTCTCAGCTGAGTGCAGCACGAGATCTGGATGCATGCGGTCTCACATGGCCGAGATCACGACCTGTTTGTACCAATAACACTGCAGAAACGCCTCTGTGAAAGAAGCCTTAATGTGTTCACTCACCACATACGGTTTTATCATAAGGTTAGTTTATTTAAGTGCTTTACATAGATTACAAATAGACTTTGTAAATACACATAATGCTGCAAGAAAAGCTGAAGTGCAAAGTTAAAACCTTTTTAAATGACTTCTAAAAAGCAAGGTGTTTGTAGAAGGACCCACGGTTGTGGCAGACCTCACATTCTCATGGAGTTTGTTCCAGATCTGCGGAGCATCAAAACTAAAAGCTGCCCCTGTGAATTTGACAAAACATCAAAGCTGTGAAGTGTGAGTAATGTGCTGATGAGCCCCCCCCTCTGCTCTCTCCTGCAGATTGTTCGCACCGGCGCCATGAGTGGGCTTCTCAAGAGGAAGTTTGAGGAGGTGGACGAGGACCCATGCTACTCCTCACTCTCCTCGGACTTCTCGGGGTGGGACTCGGAGGGGGAGAGCTGCTACTCGGACACCCTGGACTCCACCCCCAGCAACCCCAGCTCGCCTGCAAAAACCTACAACAGTGAGTGTCCTTTACCGGCAGCACTAAATCACAGAGGGGCTGATGCTACATGCTATTTAATGCACTGTCTCTGTGGAGGCTCTGACGGGAGAGTTAAGGAACTTAGGCGGCTGGCAGCCCATCAAACATTTCACAGGAATGATTTCAGACTTCTGCGATGAATATCCCGTTTGATTTGATGCCCTAAAGCTGCCAAATGGCTAATCACATTATGCAGTGGCTGCTCACCAGACAGAGCCTCACCTTGCCCTGAGGAGGGTTTGTGTCAAAATACTAAAGAAAGGGGACTGACTGTATTCCCTTACAGTTACATGTAATCAGATTACTGTTATGTTTCTCAAAATGTGTGTAGTGCACAGTACAACAGGGCAATATATATACACATAGACTCATATATATATATACACACATTCAGAGGTGTACTAACACACATTTGGACAGGACATGGTGTGTAGACGTTAATTGTAACAGATTACGTGATTGAAGTCCCACCCTGGGTGCGTCTGCTGGCCTTTTGAGGGACCGGTCGGTTGGAGAGGGATCGTAGGGGGAGAAGGCCAAGCAGTTGTGAGGTTTCCAGGATGGCGGGGCAGGCAGCCAGGAAGAAAAGATGGAAGTTTGCCAAGGCTGGGAACACACAACGCCTTGTCTGGAACCTGGGCATGCACCCAGCACAGGTGCTGAGAGAGGCTGGGTGGAGGGATACAGAGGGAAAGACGGGGGAGTATAGGACAATCAAGAAAAGAAGGCATGCAGACACATTCGGAGGATCGGATTGGAAACCTATAATCCGGTGTTTGTGTTGGACGGAAAGCAAAGCGCTCCCATTCAGAGGTGTCATTTGTCTCCTGCGGGTGTCATGAGCCTGACTGCACTTTATGGATGTGGGGCTGGAACTGGCAGTTTGGTTTATCTGCATTGCCCCGAAAGGCAGATTTAGACGACATAGTGGAGCTATTGTCTGTACCTGCATGGGGGTGGGAGGGTGCTTTTCTTCCTACTAGCTTCATTTATTAAACAGAGGAGAGTTGTTTTGGGTGTGTCCCGAAAAAACAAACAAGGAATTACCCACCAAATAATGAAGGTGTGATGTAATGCTCAACACAGTGTTCAAAGGGCTTTACAGTCACAGCCACAGTGTAGATTTGCATTGATACAATTAAGTCACAGGCTCCTCCCACAATGTAACATAATAAGACATACATAAAGACTAAGTGCAAGTGATGCAGGAGAAGTGAACTGTATGCAATCCACATATGGTTCTACTTTGATTTAATGGTTGTATTGTATTTGTCTGAGTACAGTAGGATGGCTGGTGGCTGTGGCTCTTGAATGTTCCACCAGAGAAAGGACCTTTGACCCCTCTCAGTTAGCGGGCGAGTTTGTTGGGGAGTTGTCAGCTTGCAGGGAGGCCAGTTTTTATTTCCACTTCCACCCTCCACCTCTTCCGGAAGCCTGAGCATTTTCTCACCCGTCTGTGATCCTGGGTTTCCTCCACACTGTCGGTCACCACGGGGAAATTCCTAGGTTGGGTTTTTTTCCTTTGGTCGCACACTAGGACAAGCAACGAGGTGGGACGTGTTCTCTGTAGTGTAGGTTTCACTTTACAGGATGTGAGAGTGTTGGACTCCTGTTAGCAGTCTTTTAATTTGGTACATGATAAGGTTAGGCAATAAATCAGAGGGGTGTCCTTTTACTGTCTGTTCAGCGAGGTTTGCTCAAGTCTTACACAGTGGAGCATCATGCCATCTAGTGGCACTTAATAGTCTGTTTGCCAGCAGCGTGGACCTGGACCTTTTGAGTACACCAACGTTTCATGTTAGTTTCATTAATTAGCATATGCAGTGAATAGCAAAACAAAATTGCTTGACCGATTTGGGCAATTTTGGTGTGGTTTTGAGGTATATTGAACATGTTGAATCCATTTCTGACATTTTAAATATAACAAATTGTAGCTTTGAGTCCCCTAAACATTCAAATCGACCCAAAATTCATGAAATTCTGGTTAAAAATGCCATGTTTACTTTTAGAACTTGCTGAGCGCCAATTTTAAAAATGTTCCAAGGGCGGCTGTTGTTTTAAGCAATTGAGTTCGATGTGTCCTAAACCTACTCTCCCTCCATCCACAGCCACGTCCATCCTTAAGAAATCCAAGAGAGCCAGACGGGGCAATGTGACCTTCGACCAGGTGACGGTGTTCTTCTTCCCTCGGTGCCAAGGCTTCACCAGCGTCCCCAGTCGAGGAGGATGCACTCTGGGAATGATGCAGCGCCACAGCGTTCTCCGCACCTATTCGCTTGCCGAGTTTGCCGTGGAGCAGCGGCTGCTACGACGGGAAAAGTTCCTCAACAGACTCAGGGAGGAAAAGCTCGAAGCTCTCAAGTTAAAGGTAAGCAAAGTTGCCCCAAAGTGGAACGGATCATTTGACTCGTACTTCTACTTAAGTACAAGATCTCATCGATGCTTTTTTCTCCACTCCAGCTGACTAAGAATGGAACCCAGGAGAACGAGGAGGCGGAGCGGCTAACGGTGGACGACATCCCCGAACAGGACATCGATATCGGTGGCGCCAATCTGGACGAGTGCTCTTTCCTCCATCCTTACCCGCCCAAACGGCGCTACGCTCTACTCAAAGAAGCCGGCGTGAAGAAGGTCGACAAGGACGAGAAGAGGCAACTGCACGAGCTGAGGATCTCCAGGGAAAACTGTGGCTGTGACTGCCAGGGCTTCTGCGAGCCGGAGACGTGTAGCTGCAGCCTGGCTGGCATCAAGTGTCAAGTAAGAGCCGTTCGATTGAACACAGAAGCTTTGGACATTGGAAAAGCTGCGGTTTAACAAGAGGCACTACATCCACATTTCACAAGTCATTTAACCACTTCCTTCTGCTTCCCTCAGATGGATCATTCCTCCTTCCCATGCGGCTGCACTAAGGACGGCTGCGGGAACACAGAAGGTCGCATCGAGTTCAACTCCACCCGGGTACAGACGCATTACATCCACACCATCATGAAGCTGGAGCTGGAGAAGAGGCTGGAGGAGCAGTCGAGCCCGGAGGAAAGGGATCAGAGCACCACCTTAGTGCCCTCGTACGCCTTCACTTCAGACCTGGCAGGAGAGAACAGCTGCAGCAGCGACATGACGGACTTATCGGACTCTCAGAGCGAGGACTCCGGGGCGGGCGAGAGTCCGTGCGATCACCACACCCAGCTGGACGACAACGGCCTCAGCATTTTGAGTTTTAGCGACACGGTGGGCGGCTCTAGAAGTGGGAACTGTCGAAACATTTGCTACCCAGATAAACATCAAGACCACCTGTCCACGGAGGCCTTCAGCAGCTTCAGCATGGCAGACTTTGCAGACGAGAACGACAATATAGACGCCGGGCTGTTGGACGATCACACAGACAATCGGGCGACAGACTTTTTGGACGAGAACGCCAACCAGGGGAACGCTTTATTTCACGGCGGCAGTGTGCCACGAACGCCGTCCCCGAGCATCGACCGCTCGGCGAGTTACAACATGGACCTGAGCCTCTCCTCGGAGTCGGACCTGGAGTTCTTTGACGGGTTTCCCTGCTTGGGGCCCAGCTCGCTCTACAACTCCCTGAAGGAGTACGAACACATGGATAACTTCTTTCAGTTTCAGTTGCCTAGCTACCCCTCCCTCCCTCCGGCCAGCGACCCCGGGACCTGCCTCCTGGAGTCGCTGATCGGACTCTCCGAATCCGTCCCTGAACCCCCCGCCACATTTACAGACAATCAGCTGTTGGAGGAAGCCATGAAATTGTCTGTGATGGAGTCTGTGAAAGTTTGACGAAACTAGTGGACAGTGCAAGTAAAAAAAAAAGGTTATAGAGGAGGGAACATGCACATAAATGTGATTTTTGGAGGAAGCTGTGATTTCCCTATTGCCTAATAAATGTTCAAATTCCAGACTTGCCTTCAAAAAGTTAGCAAAGCAGTGTGGGATAAATGCTGTGTGAGATGGCAGCTAGTGTTAAAAATGCAAAATGGAAATCAATTTGGCCCTTAGTAACCAATGATGGCTCTGCAGTTCCTAAGAAAGCTATTTTGACCAAACCAAGATCACCAACCATGTGATGAACAGGAAGTAAACCTGAACTGGGGCCAGGTTGGGAATCTCCACACAGCTGAATGTGCACCTCAGGGATTTTTCTAGCTTTCTAGCTTTTGGAGGCAATGTATGGTGACCATCGCTGTGATGGCCTTCATGTAAAACCTGAGTTAAATCACACGTGTTCTCGTATTGGGCTCACACTCGGATGGCTTTGAGTTGGTACGGTCCACCCTGTTAAAGCTAGTGGACTCTTCCTCCTCAAGATCTCACCTTTGGGTGTTATATGGTACAAAAGAAATCCCTCTAAAAGCTCCTCGATCAGCACTTTATCTGTGAAAATGTTTGAAAAGGCATTGCTGTGGTTGTATGGGGTCGATTCAACAGTTCAACGCTAAATTATGGAGTTCCTTATTTATGAGAAAGGAAAACGCTCATACCATTTAAAGCTGTAGCTTGTTTTATCTCTATTACTTTGTTTTAAATTATTTCCTTTCATGATTCTATTCTATTTATTTCCGCCTACTTTCACTCGAGAAGCACTGTGGTTATTTTTCACCTCAAAGTGCTTCCTTTTCCCCCCCATTTCACATGATGGCATTGCTATGGGAAATGGGACCACAAGTCCATCAGAAAGTATTTAATATCTATTCTCTTTTACATATAACTTTTTTTTTTTGATAACTTATTACACCATCATTTCATTAGCTATTTAATTTAAGACATTTTGGCAATAAAACGGGGGTGTTGTGAAGTTTACTGGATGTGCCTGCTTATCAGGGAGCCTGATAGTGCTTCCATTTAAGCTTTGGGACTGAAAACTGTGGAATCTCCCGAATCACTGAAACTAAATTATGGGTCCATTGTATCGCTGCCTATAATGTAACCATAGAAAAATTACACTAATATTTTATAACTAATTTATGTAGGGTCGACAAAGAATTCTAATCACTGACAAATTAAAATATTTTATTAAAGAATGAAAAAAAAATTCAATCCGGGACAAACTTTGTAATATATGAATTATAGAGAAATGTATACTTATGAAGGTTATGGCGCTCTAGCATTCTGAAGTATTTTTCCCAGAGGCAGTCTTATGAGTAGATGTCTTAGCGAAATGCCACTAAAACGGAGTAAATTGCAAAGATCAATTTGATTGTATTCTGAATTTCTTGGAAGTCTGTGACTTGGGTTACACTATGTATTGAATTAAACAAGGGGCATTGTGGGTAAAAACTGCATATATTATACAGTTTTTATCGCACACACAAACCCTGAAAATGAAAAAAGTTGCCTCATTCATGACAGAACAAGACAGTGGAGGACACTAGAGAGTGTATGTACATATCTCACCCTTTCTACAGCTGTTTCTGCAGCCTTTCTGGACCCTTTAGAAATTATGCATGCAGGTCCCGTTTGTTAAAACTTGTTCTGATTAATTGTATACTTTGAAAAGTGCTGAATGCACATCGGAAATGTATTATTCGCTTTTTGCCTTTTTTGAGTATTTTAAAATCCATCCGATATGTTCTCACGCCATGAAGAGGGCACTGATTCTTTTTGCAAGCCAATGTTTGTTTCTCTTGTACAAAAAACATGGTGAAGAAATGGCATCAGTGAGTGTTCATCAATGTAATGTATTACAGTACAGCTTTTTTTTTACATTTTGTTTTCAGAAAAGAAACGTGTCTTACTTTTTTGCTGTACATATTTCTGCTTGAATGGTCCTGCAGAGCAAACAAAGCTGCTTTATTTTTTACATATTCACACTTTAACCCGCTGTTCAAAACAGTCTCTTTCATCTAAGCCATTTGACAGCCTGTCCCTCCAAATAATAATAAAAAAAACATTTTCTAAAAGCTCTTGTTTGTCATATTTGTTGAAATTACAATAATACACAATAATGTGGACAATCCCCACAGGAGCAATTAGGGGTGAAGTGTCTTCAGGGACACAATGACATGCTGACTGCGGTGGGGTTTGAACACTAACGCGCTAGTTCACTGCGCCACACGCCTCCTACAATGACCTTTATGCTACATAATAACCCATAGGAAAGGAAATATGCCTATTAAACCGATGTTTGATTTATAAAGCGTGTGTAATGTAATCCTCTCTTCCTAACTGGAAACATATCCAGTGTTAACATACTTAAATCATACACTAAAGCCTTTATGACATGAGTCTATGCATTGGCAGTCTTTGGGGTTTTTTGTGTGTAAACCACAGGAATCCATGTGGTTTCTGGTCTCCATGGCTAGCAGAACAACACGGTGTGATGTCATCATGCAGCAGTCTCCTGACTACCACCACACACATGGCTAGAAATCCCAGACGAGAAGGAAATGTCAATCCGGTGACTGCATTTAGCTTACATTGGCCACCGTCAAGAAAATGTGGTTCTTGTTAAGTCTTTAGGTCGTTTTTCAAACATTTTAGGGGGTTTTCGTTCATTCTGGATACATTAAATAGACACTGTGCAACTTCAACCTAAACACCATCGATCAAAAATATGTGTAAGACCGTTTTTGGCCAATGGGGTTGCAGACTTGGAGGTCAGATGATCTTTAACCTTTAGCAAAGTACATGGTATCAAGTCTGAACATGAACCACTACCGCCATCTTGTGGCTAAAATAAGAACTACAAGCAACCCTCTGTTATGTATGAAACACACATGACTGAGATGCAAATTCATTTTATTTCCGACGTTCCATTTTTCAGCCTATTGGATAATCTGGAAAAAAACAAAGCAAACAAAAGTCAGGAAATTGAAATATGCAGATATGTATTAGATATACCAGGAAGCTCACTGAGTAGATCCAGTCCTGGAAGGAAGACACTCTGGTGAAGACGGTGGGTTTGTTCAATTGATTGCAGCCGGATTGGACCGTAGCTGACGACACCGTGGACCCTCCAGGCCCCGCCAGTGTAGCAGCTCAGGGGCCCGCCAGAGTCGCCCTGGGACAACGAGAAGATTGTTTGTCAACCCTGTCAGAGACTCTATGACTCATAACAACCTAATAAGGCTGTCCAACAACATCATCTCTGACCCAAACCATGTTCTGAACAGAGAATATGAAAGGCTACCATCTAATGGGAGATACAGGGTCAATAAAGTCAGAGTGAAGCATCCTTTTTGCATCAGTCAATCCTCACAGTAAATACAGAGCTGATCCCAGATCAAATGCACGCTGAAGGCTCTTTGAGCATGTTTTCTCTCAGTGATTGTGCTGTTATGTTAAATGTTTGTTGTTTGTTTGTCATGTATTGTGTCTTGATATTTGTCCATGTGGATGTTACACATGGAGCTGCTGTGATGCAAGTCAAATTTCAGACTTGATCTGACCATTAAAGTAAAGTATGTCGTGTCGTAAGAACAGAGGGGCCAGTGTGGAGACCATGCAATGAGAGGTAGGTAGGTACATTATATACGAGGAATTTGCTCAATCCAATCCACTTTATTTCTGGACTTACTGACTGTCCTTTATTTTATTTATTTTTTATTCTAACCTTTTATGCTCTTAACCTTTTTTATTACCATATTGTATTCAATATGCTAATTAGATAACTTTTTATTTTATTGTATTTTTTTCTCGTTGTTTCTAAAGTGTGCTATATAAATTAAATGTATTATTATTATTAAAGATGTGTACCTGGCAGCCGGATATGACTCCATCTCCTCCAGCACACACCATGGTCTTCAAAGCGATGCTGCCCCACCAGTAAGGCCTGGAGCACATTGAATGCTCCACCACTAGGATGGGGGCCACCTGCAGGATGTTAGGGACGCTCCCTCCATCTGTAAACAAAGACAGTGTGTGAAGATTTATTTATTAGATGTAAATTAATGGTTGAATCCTATAGTGTGTGTGTGTGTGTGTGTGTGTGTGTGTGTGTGTGTGTGTGTGTGTGTGTGTGTGTGTGTGTGTGTGTGTGTGTGGCCTAGCATTGTGGGGACCTAAATCTGTTTACACAGTCATGTGTGGGGACTCGCTTCCCTTATGGGGACAAATTGGAGGTCCCCATAAGGGGAATCATTCATTTTAGGGTGAAGACTTAGTTAGGTTTAGGGTTAGGGTAAGGTTAAGGGTTAGGGTTAGGGTTAGGCATGTGTTGGTTATGGTTAAGGTTAGGATAAGTCTC
>NW_011337549.1:0-9161 GCF_000735185.1 Notothenia coriiceps
AATATTAATAGAGAAACATCAGACATAATAGTAAAACACTGCAAGGGAACATTTTATTGCACCAGGAGCTATCTTGGGACTTTTAGTGCGGCAACGTTGACTTGCCTGTGAATAAAAAATAAACCATAGTGTTGGTGATCTACAGTGTTTTCATTCTTCTTTGAACACCAGCAAGACCGCTAACACCCTATTTCAACAATCACACTCCCTGTAATTGACATAATTAATAGATAGTTTAGCTTCTCATCATCATTTGCTGTGGCCCACTGATGTTAACGATCGTAACTGAAAGGCTGCCTTCCAAACGTAAACATTCAGCCATGTGACATTCAGTGAAACTCTCGCGAGAGTTTTACACAAGACGGATCCTTTCTAGCCATAACCGACTCAGAAAGCAGGCGCTGTCACTACCCGATCCGTCCCCCTGCCCGATCGGTACTGCGCATGTGCGAGATGGTCCGCCATATTAGAGAACTCACGACGGCAACCCAGGAAGGACACTTGACACCTTGGCTTTTGGCAAAGCTGAAAAATAAAACGAGAGAGAGATGAGTTATTGTTATTACAACGTGACTTCACTGTTATTTAACAACTCTTGTTATGGGGTTCTTTTATTTGGGGTTAAGTACATTGTCAGAATAAGTAACAAATGGATTTAACTTCTGTTAGACAGCCATATGCCATACATGTTTGCATACATTCACAGTAAATATTTATTCAGTATGATAGCTGTCTAACAGAAGTTAAATTCATTTCTCACTTATTCTGACAATGTACTTAACCCCAAATAAAAAAACCCAATAAAAAGAGTTGTTAAATGTCCTTCCTGGGTTGCTGTCGTGAGTTCTCCATCTCGCACATGCGCAGTACCGATCGGGCAGGGGGACGGATCGGGTAGTGACAGGCGCCACTCTGTGTAGCGCATCCCATGGTTTGTAGATCAGTGGTGTCAGACACGCAGCAGCGCTCACTTAAGGTGAAACCGAAGGTCACCTCTTCTCAGAAGCTTCTTGTCAACAGGAATACAGACCTCGTCCTGTAACTATTTGAAAACGTAATGGACAATTTTGAAAATTTCAATGCGTCGGACAAAGCCGAGGCGGCGGAGCTGCAGCGTATGATCGCGATAGAGCAGCAGAAGGCGCAGTTCCAGGCCCAGGTGTGTATGCTAACCATGCTAACCAGTTCATCTGTGACGGGGAGGCCACATGCATCAGGGCAACTCTCTGTTAGGAAAAGTACTTCTCTTAACACGTATTACAATTCAAGGTTTCCTTTCTTCGGGTCCCATCGCTTAGCAAGCGTCAAATATTAAAGATAATATCATTTCAAAATGACTAGAGTAATAGAGTTTTGAAATTCAGTTTGACATGGGTGAACGAATGAATGAACGGCTAACACAACTGTAAAGCTACTGTAAGGACCACAGTAAGAACATGTCTGCTTTGAATATGACTGAATATACATGACATTGTTATGTTATCAAGTGATTTACAACCAGTCAAAGAGCCAGCATAGCCTAATTTTGCAATGAATTATCCCTGCTTAAACCATATCCCACACAGTAAGACTATTCTAAAATGATATTTTTTTGATACCTAATGTAATAGCTATTTTTATATATTTACATAGCTCAAAGAATTCACCAAAAAGGCAAACACACCAGAGTTTGTTTCATACGGGCTAGGTGTTAAGCCCCCCTTTAACAAATAATAATAATGACCCAGTAAAAAATCTGGTCTGCCATAATGAAGGATGTCTTCTTGATGCCTTAAGTGCTGTTCAAAGTAGTGATGGTACACAACAAGACCATCCTTCTGAACTCTTTGTATCAGACTAACTCGCTCCTGTATAACAATCTGCATACACGTAGCCAAAGCGTAAGGGAGCAATTTGTCTTGACTGAGGTCACTTTGACATGTTGACTGAAGGCTATGGGGATCAAACCACTGAACCTCCAATTGGTAGACCCTCCCCTGAGCCACAGCTGCCCCCCTTATAGTTCATATCAGCTGTTGAACTACTTTTTTATATTTCTTTCAGGTGCACACCTTCACTGACGTCTGCTGGGACAAGTGTGTGGACAGTCCAGGCTCCAAGCTGGACAACCGGACGGAGACGTGCCTGGTGAGCTGTGTGGAGCGATTCATTGACACCACCCTGACCATCACCAACCGCTTCACACAGATGGTGCAGAAGGGTGCTCATTAATAATGGACTTAAGATGCCAGTCGGACTGTCTAATGACATCAATAAAATATTTAGTGTGAAGAAGACATGTTTTTTACTGCATATTCTTTCGAATGCTGCTTCTGGAAGATTACATGGAAACTGAATGGCTGTAGCTGCAAGATGTACCCGTTTGAAATGAGGTCATGTCGTGTGACATGTTTATGGTCCTTATGTCATTAACGAAATTGAACAGATTTCAGTGTCCCAATCGAAACTGTGTTAACAGATCTTGGTTCAGTGTCAAGTTGGATTTTTCACTTCAGAGGAGCAAAAGTAATATCATTGTACAAGGATATAAAACGTATGAGATGTTTTTCTTTTTTCAGAAATAAACACCCACAACAACATTGTTTTCATATACATGTTTATTAAATGATAAATAAATTGTGAAACGCATCAAGGCATTCATGAATATTGCATGTTGGAGTTACCCTGACAGAATACAACTATAAGTACATGTTGCTAATTAATACAGTAAAGTATATAATGCTTTATAATACAAAGAAAAACAACATGGGCCAGTACGATATGAAAAGTACCCAACAGTATGCAGTCTAGAATCTCTTGCTGCTGCAGTACTTGTGCATTAGATGTCGGCTTTGTTAGATTTACTGTTAAGAGAATACCAAATATTGACAGAAAAAAAGTTATGTCATATGGCTTTGTTATTGTTGCAATAAAACTTCATCTAATATCATAAAACACAGTATATAATTACTCACATTTAGCAACAGTAAGTTATGAAACACATTAATGCATGCGTTAAATAGCTAAACATTACACTGTTTGTTTTGTAACCTTGTGTTAGTGTTATACCCTCCTAAAGGGTTAACAAAGGGCCCGTGTCATGCATAGCAACACAGTGGGTTAGAAATGTGTTAGCATAAAACAAAAAGCGTAATTACCATTTGAGCAGATCTTTAAGTGTATTCATTCAGTAGAAAACCATTGCTGTATGAATTTACATAACAACTTGTTTTAACTATTATCTGAAGCCTTCATGGGAAATCGATCTAATATCTAATCAATAGTCTGTTTATACGTTTCCATGATATTAACATATAATCTACACAATTGGACTGTCATGTTATACCTATAAGATATCTCAGAAGTCATCCGCTTTATCTTGGATATGTACACATTTTCTCAAAGCACATTTCATTTAAAGTACTTTATTCAAAAAAATGCTTTAATTTCTTCAGCCTAAAGTAAAACAAAGTAACTGAAATACAGTATACAAAGTAGCTTACAGTAAATGAAAGAAAACATTTAAAAAAATTGATTATTGTTAAGGTTTTCCAGAACAAATGCAAATTTTGCTATTTCAATTAATTAGAAAATAAATAAACAAATGAATCCTTGACTCACCGTTCAAACAACATGCCAAACATCTGCTCTTTGACTTTCGTGCATTTAAAACTATTTGTTTCGGGGGGAAATTGAACATTTCACTGACTTTTTTTATTTTGATATTTGAGTTAGACAATTTAAAAGTTGACTGAAAACAGAGTTAACTTTCAGCTCTAATTCAGTAATAAAATGATTAAATATTCTCTAAAACACAACATAGATAGACCATGCATTAGTAAAGCCCCACCAAACTCAGATGGCCATAGTTATTATTTTTAGATAATACAATAATAAACTTAACATATACATAACTTAAGGGACCCAAAGAACATACTTATTTTAACCAAAACCATGCTATATTTCGAAACCTGCTTCAATCTAACCAAGTAGTTTTGTTTCAAATCCCAACATTCACCACTAAAAATGCAGTTCCACCACGTTCCGTTAGTTGCAGTCTAAAGCCTTGTACAGGATAATAATTTAACCGTATTCATGCAAATGTTGGACTTGCCAATAGAAAGACCTTATACTGCTGATCAAAAGATGTACCTCAAATGTACCTGACATCATATCAGGTGGATACACACTTATACATCAGTGTTTAAGTTATACTGCTTAACCAACACAACAGGCACATCCTATAGGATTGATCATTAAGGAAGAAATGTAAGCTAAATATATGCAACACATAAAACTAAACTGTTAGGCCATTGATATTTCTAGCTGCCCTGAGTGCAGACTTCATGGCAGTCTCTATCCAGCCATGCGGCACAGCTGTGTGTTCTCCTGCAAAGTGCATGCGGCCCTCACTCTGGAACAGTTCTCTGGCGTAGTGTCCCTGGTAGGGTGTGAACAAAGCGAAGGCTCCCAAACTGTAAGGATCCAAGCCCCACTTCTTCACCAGCCCCCCTGTCCACAGAGGCCTGATGTCCTCTCCGTGGATCTTCACCAGGTCTTCCAAGACCACAGCCATGAGATCCTCCTCGCTCATCCCTTGGAAGAGGGTGGAGTCGTCGGAGCAGGTGTAGGACGCCAGGAGGGCCCCTGCGGCGGTGCCGGGGAAGCTGTGGCTTGGGTAGTAGATGAAGCGAGAAGGCTGGTCCGTGACACTCTTCCCTCCTCTGATGCCCTCTTTCTCCCAGAAGCGCTCCCTGAAGCTGAGGACCACCTTGGTGGAGCTGGTGTAATGAACCGAGCGCAGGGCCTCCGTCTTGTCCCCGGAGAGAGGAGGCTGGAAGTCAATGAAGATGGCAGCCTTTGCTGTGGTGGTAACTAGGACATAGTCCGCTGTCATGCTGATCAGGGAACCTGTGTTGCCCCGGTCCTGGTACGTTACTGTCACGTTACTGCCGCCTGTTTGATTGATCAGCTTGACCTTGGAGTTCAGCAGGACCGTGGCATTTAACACCCGTTGGAAAGCCTGCGGTAGGTGTTCAAAACCATCTGTCACTTCAAAGTACCTGGGAAACATAAATATGTTTAATCACAGTTCATCATTAAAGCTGCAATAATACATATTTTAATTCACGAAATGCCCTCTCTGAAGAACCAGCACCTTACCGTGGTAGAGAGGTTTGTGTGCCCTGATGAACCTGGGGGCTGTGTTGTCTGGAACCTTGTGTTCCTGGTAGGGTCTCCCATGGCAAATTGTTCTCAGGCAAGGGGCCAGACTAAGATTGGTTCAAATACCTCATGAAAGAAGACACAAGGAGTGAGGATACCCGGCCCGGAGGAAGCTCGGGGTGCCCTTCTGGAGCCAGGCCCAGAAGGAGGACTCGTCGGCGAGCGTCTGGTGGCCGGGCTTGCCACGGAGCACGGCCGGGCACAGCCCGAAAAGGCAACACCTCCGCTTCTCCGTCCCACGGGAAACAGCGATGGGGTCGGGTGCGCTGCCAGAAGGGTGGCAGTGAAAGCCAAGGGAAGGAGCCAGAGCTTGTGCGGGAGGTGGAGCGTTACCAGTTGGATCTGGTTGGGCTCACCTCTACGCAGAGCGTCGGCTCTGGAACCTTACTTCTGTATAGGGGTTGGACTCTTTTCTTCTCCGGAGTTGCCCAAGATGTGAGGATACTCACAATCCCCCGGTTGGGTGCTTCTTTGTTGGAGTTTACCCCAGTAGACGAGAGGGTCGTTATGGGGGGGGAAACTCTGACTGTTGTGTGTGCTTATGCACCCAACAGCAGTTCAGAGTATACAGCCTTCTTGGAGACCCTGGAAAGAGTCCTGTATGAGGATCCTGAAGGGGACTCTTTAATCTTGCTGGGAGACTTCAACGCACATGTGGGCAATGATGGAGACACTTGGAGGGGCTTGATTGGGAGGAACGGCCCCCCTGATCTGAACCGGAGTGGTGGTTTGTTACTGGAGTTCTGTGCCAGTCAGAGCTGGTTGATGTGGCCAGGGAAAATAAAGTTTGGGGCTCTCTGCTGGAACTGCTACCTCCGCGACCCGACCACGGATAAGTGGGAGAGGATGGATGGATGGATAGATGAAACAATTGCCTGTTAACAGGTTTAACTAGGGATTTTTAGTCCTTGCTGTCCAAAACACCGAAACTAAAGTTCAAAATGGAACGCTTGAAATTAGGTTTAACCTTAGCAGAATTGGCAACGATTCACAACATACACGTATTTCAGGCAGTCAAAAAGTCTGATTTCTTCAGTCAAAATATACTATACTGGTAGTGGGTAGTTGACAAATAAGGGTGACACAGTATTTTTTAAAACAAAGTTCTAATGATGATTACAATTGTATGAAATCCTAATGTTCAAATGCTGAAGTCTTTTAAACTGCTAGTGCTCCGTGGATTTTTTGTATAATTTCACTATTTTTTAAGCTTTTCTTATAGCTTCAGCCACAATTTGTCCTGCGGTGTGAAATGTCACTATGATAGCATTTAAATATTTAACTATTATTGATTTAAAGTACAAATCAGGTATGTTTAAAGTTTAAGAAGTACTCTTTCAGAAGGATCATTACAATTCTGCATATGATTATTTTTTACAGCTGTTTTTTTATTCGATTATTCACATGTGCCATCTTTTATCACTCACTCTAGTGGAAATATACTGAAACATGAAAAAAAAACCTGATGAAAATGTCTGCTTTCTTTTTGATAGTTAAATTGTGCAATGTTTTAACATGCACATAATAATTACAGTTAGTTAACATTAGGAAAAGTGATGTCAAACCACAGGACATGCTCAGGACGAGATGAGACGTATGGACATTGTATGATTTGTCAAATGTATTAAGTGCTTTTTTAACAAACAAATCAATTGCCATTTTAACTTAACATTTAACAAAATGTAAATAAAATATTGTTTCTTAGAGAATGAATTTGAACTAAAAGTGAACAAGACATACTGAAGTAGAAGAATGTATAGCACAGTTTAGTTTACTGTTAATATTATATATTAGTAATGTGTAATATGGTAAAATACAATTAGTAGGCTACAGTACAGTACTTCGTAGTAGTATAGTCATTTCAATCATGTTTTATGGGCTAATTAACAAGCCAAAATATGTAAAAGAAGCGAAAGAAAATAACTTACCTGCACAAAGATACAAGAAACTCAATATCTTTAAGATTAAATACATGATTATTTATTCTTAGAAATATCTACTTGCTGCTCTAGCACAACAACGACTTCTCTATAGTACAATTATACTTTCACTTACGTTTCACTGTAATATAACTTGCTTTGCCTGCGGCCTGCCTCCCACATCACGTGTTAGGCAGATTGAATGTCATTGACGACGAATGTTGCATGTTTTGACGGTTTGTTTTTCCAATTTTGCCCCAAAACAAACGGAAATTCAGGTGGTGTTTTCGTTTTTCTGTTCTTACTGTTAAAACCATACATCCATGGTTAAAACAACTATACCACTCAATGTTTCGATTCGTTTCCACATAAGGGTGGGTCTCCAACGCTCCTTGCTTCTGATTGGCTAGTTTGCGCTGTACTCTTCAAAATAAAGGTTCATAATATTTGCCTTTAGATGGGGCGTGTTAACACAAATATATTGAATATGCCTACATGCAAAACATACAGAAGACAGTCTGCCCCCGTGTGTGTGTGTGTGTGTGTGTGTGTGTGTGTGTGTGTGTGTGTGTGTGTGTGTGTGTGTGTGCGTGCGTGCGTGTGTGTGTGCGTGTGTGTGTGTATGTCGGTCGGTCTGTCTGTCTGTCTGTCTGTCTCACGATCTGTCTATCTGCCTGTCTATCTTGCACTGTCAGCCATGATCTTATAAAGTATGAGTATAGTTTGTTACTGTTGAATTGACACTGCGGTCGTATTTCCCGTTCTCGAGCTCTGTTTTTTCTTCAAAACTTTATTAAAACAGTTTGGAGGTTGAAGATTGATAAATACTATTTAGAGTACTTTTATTGTGTACTTTTTGAGTGATCCTCAGTCAAACTCTCCTCCTGACTGAGTACAATAATGCATGTTTTCTGCTATCTTTGATGAGGGATAAATGAGGGATATGTTTTGCCAGAAGTTCTTAATGAGGTTGATATTGTTGGACTCAGTACTAATCAAACTACACCCACAACAGGCCCGGCTCCAGGAAGAAATGACTGAGGGGGCTGTTAAAAAATCCGAGGGGGTTATTTTTTTTCACAACAACGAAAAATACTGGCAATGTAATGAATTGACACACCAAGCTTTTTTCCTTCTCACTGCTCTTCAATCTCTTTGCTTCTTTATTTGTTATTCTGGATTTACCTCTGTCGTTCTGCTCTTTTCCTCTGATCTTTAATATTAGATAGTACATTATTAGATGGCCGAACTTTGTTTAACATACTAACATTGATTTCCTCAATTTATAAAAGGACAGGCTCTGTAATTATACCATAAGCTTTTCTCCTCTATCCCTTAACTCGTCTTCCTATACAGATTTACTTACCTCTAGTCAAGTCAAGATTAAATAAACATTAATCTGGTTGATTTTTTATTTTCGGGATTGAATGTTCAAATCAAGGCCTAAAACCTGGCATTTCATAAGAAAGTGACTAATATATAAATCAAATGTAATATTGGATCAAATACTATACCAAATGAACAGACACAGATTAAAAATAAAAATAAAGTCCCCTGGTTTGTCTCTAGAGTCTAACTGCCATGAGAAAAATCAAATCAATGTTCCAAAATCCGTCACGAGATGTCGCTCATTGTACCAATATGGTTGACATAATACATAACATATTATTATTCTAGTAAAAGGGCTCGCTTTGGCAAAAACCTGATCCATACAGCCCTAAATAATAACAAGTAACCATCACGTGTGGTGCTATCTGTAGTTGTTTGTCTTATTTTTTGTTGATGTCAAACAACATGGATTTCAAGTCAATATACGAAAGTAAATCACGAAATTAAGCAAACAAGCTGATCTTCAAGTTCCTCAAAAACACTGGTCTGAGGACAAGGATTTAATATGAACATTTAATAAATCAACAGTAGGTGGCGAATTATGCTCCAAGGGGAAGCGATTCGCCAATAAAGACAAAAGAAGAAGAAGAAGAAGAAGTAGTAGAAGAAGAAATACGCTAACGCTACAAACAGGCACAACACTGTTAC
>NW_011337550.1:0-3025 GCF_000735185.1 Notothenia coriiceps
TCACCCCAATACAAAAAAAAACATTTCTCAATGTGCAAAAAGGAAAAGACCACAATTACTGACTGTAAAAATGTTGTATCAGCTATAGCTAATCCTCCCCATATGAACATCTCAAAGACCTATGCAAGTCATATCAACACTATTATAGCTTTACCGGACCGGCACCATTTAAAAAAATATTTTAAGTACAGTCATGCAAATTCTATCATGTAAATGTTTTCAATGTAACATCATTACTGTAAGGTATACAGTACATTCCATGGAGTTACCTTTTTCAATGGGGTGATTGACTGATAACAAGTGTTAATATTTTGCACATCAAGTGTCAATTAGTGTAGCTATGGTCTAAGTTTATGAGGAAGTGTTATCCACTGTGAGAAGATTATTTGTTGTTTTGTAGACATGAGTTACACAACAGATTTTTGATCTTTGTGTAGAGAATTGTAACTTCAGTTAGAGAATTGTGTGATCTGTTTTGCAAAACACTGCTTAGCATCTGCATTTTGTGTGATATCAATGAGAAATGGTATACTGTTGTAGAGAAATGGTTTTCTGTTTCGATGGCTGTGCTGTTGGTTTGATGAAAGGAATTTTGATTCTAAATAGTGGGTTTAGCGATTGAGAAAAACTGTAACATGTTTGTGTCGTTTATGTTCATTGAAACATCAGTTTTTGATTAGTCCGATGGTGAACTCAACTATTCAATTTGTATCAGTCTTTGAGTGGGGAAAGAGTGGGCATGCAACACATAGAGTCGATCAATTTTGCAATTACTTCTTCATGTACCAAGTTAATGTTTGTACATGAACTGGTATTTATCTACCATAGGCTGACTGAAATTAGCAGAGGCATTGATTACGTATTGATCACTGTGTTAACACCCCACAACCTGCTGATAAGCCACTGCTGCAGCCAAGCAAAGTCAACACCTGCAGTGTACCCACACCCAAAGCAGTAACCATGATGCCAGACAGAACATTGCATGATTCTTCTTCAATCCCAGGTTGTTTAAGATTATGTTTAATAATTATGTTTTTTTATACAACACCCAATTTTTTGTCTTATTACTTAAATAATAAACATTGCACTATTTCTCTATGTTTTATTCCCCATGTTTTTATTTTTAATTATTTTATCCCACTTTATGCTTTGCTCTTGCTGCTTGTTTTACACTGATTGTACAGTATGTCTTATTTCTTACTGATGTAAAGCACTTTGAACTGCAATCCCCTGTATGAAAGGTGCTATACAAATAAAGTTATTATTATTATTATTATTATTATTACTAATGCTTGTATGGAACATTTTAACACTGTAATACAGAAAATGTTTAACATTAAAAAAAATATTTGTAAGTTTTCAGGGGACGTTTAAATTGGAGTTAGACGTCCCCTAAAACTGTTCTTCACACGCTTATCTATTTGTCTCTAAATGTCTGTGTACAGCTTAAGGGTTTTTTTTCATAATAATTATCAACTTAAGTTCACAGCGGGGAGCCTAATCCTATGAAATAATGTGCTTTGGCAATAGAAGAACAGGATAACGAAAATTGGAAACTGTAGGAGGCAATATAATGCTGTGGTTTTGAACAAATATAAAAAACATAGACAGGTTGGGACTGAAACTGCTAAACCTGGTAAATCCAACAACAGAGAGACTTAGAGGGAAAAGAGCTTAAATGAAAAAGTGACCATATAGCATAAACAGGGAGCTCTTCTCTAGGTGCAGTGGTGTTTATTCAGGGGAAATAGGATTAATATAATAACATATTAAACTATGTAAATCTGGCTTTCAGGGCATCACAAAAATACAGAGAATGGAGTATATATTTAGGATTAAATATAGAAAGATAATGTCAATGTATTCAGTGTGGTTATAGGGTAAACAACAACAACTGCACTTTATGAGGCTACATTGGAATGGTGATGCATCACAAAACGCCAGCAGCTTCTTGCCTTTTCCCTCATTAAAATGTGCACTGCAGAGTCATGTAATGTCAAACCCAGCCATCTCACACCCACTCACAAACACACACACAGAAATGCACACATGGAAATGAACACACACACTCAGACCAGCCGTGGGCGGTCAGTTAGCGAGTTGGTGGTGCTGGCTGAGGACTACCGTGACCTAAAGGCCTACAGATTGAGCGTTTACGTGTCTCGGTCGTCTGTTTCAAACAAAAGCAAAAGTCCTACAGCCTTTAAAGTGGCTCCTATCAGTGGTAGTGTTTATTATAATTCAACATATGACTACATTGCAGAAGACATCTTGGTGCAAAGGTGGGGCTTGAAGAAAGCCATGGAAACACAGAAAACGGATACATTTCAACCTCTGGGGACATGAAAGTCCAATGTTGTGGAATGTGGTAATAATTGATCCTGTGTACAAAGTACATACTCTGGAGAACTAAGGGAAGGATCATACCATGCTCACATGCTCTTCAGAGGAACAATAGGATTCATCTTCTGGGGACCAAGAAGTTCAAGTACAACAATAATACTTGATCTAGAACAAAGTCTCATCTCTTCACCCACTGCGGCATAAAGGTCCAAATAAATGACAAATACTCATGAAATGACCAAATATGCCTATCTGTGAGTTGTAAGCACTTCAAATATAGGGTATTTAGCCTTTTGAAGCCGTCTTATTTGAACAGCTTCTAGAGACTTCCACAGATGTGGAAGTACACAAAAGGTGTACAGTATTTCCAGAAGAAGTTGTCAGTTAGTGTTGTGGTTATTGACTAAGAACTAGATACATGTCATGGGGGTTTGCTTCAGGTTGGGTTTGAAGTGAGACTGAGCAATCGAGATGTTAGCTAATATTAGCACTTCATAATGCAAGTTATTCCCACAATGTTATTTACACCACAGCCATTTTTGAGTACATGTACCTGTGTGTGTGTGTGTGTGTGTGTGTGTGTGTGTGTGTGTGTGTGTGTGTGTGTGTGTGTGTGTGTGTGTGTGTGCGTGTGTGTGGGTGTGTGTGTGTGTGTGTGTGTGTGTGTGTGTGTGTGTGTGTG
>NW_011337551.1:0-3905 GCF_000735185.1 Notothenia coriiceps
AAAACATTTTTTTTTTTAAAGAAAAAAATAATAATTGTCTAATCAACCAAAGATTTCGCGACCCCCCTGCAGTACCTCCGCAGACCCCCTGTTGAAGACCTCAGTTCTAGCAGGAGGGGCGTGCGTGGACCCAGACCCTCAGGTTAGGGTGGACTTCATTGATGTTCAATACATTTTGTTTGCTGTGTATACAGTATGTACATTTGAAATGTATGTTTCATATTTTTTGAATCATCTGTTTATTATTATTATTATTAAATATTCAATATTTGTTTTAATATTTGATTCTTATTTTAATTTTATCCTTATTATTTATATATAGTTTACATTAGTTATAATCAGTTTGTATTCCGTTGAATAGATCTGTTTGTTTTTCGAGGAGATGTTTCACAGCAATATAAATAGATTTGGGACGTCATGAATAGTTTTTAACTTCCTAAGAAGAACCAGTACACACACACACACACACACACACACACACACACACACACACACACACACACACACACACACACACACACACACACACACACACACTGTTTGATGTCAGAGGTGTGTGTCTGCTGCAGAAGGAGTGTGTGAGGGAAACAGGAACTGGTTCAGAGAGATTACATAACGAGAGTGTGTGTGAGACAGAGCGGGCATTCATGTGTGTGTTCCTGAGGAGTGTGTGAGGAGTGTGTGTGAGTGAACATGTTGGGACATGTCCTCCAGTGTACAGTATTAGTCTGGGAACTCCTACATCCTGCACACACACACTCAACACACCTGCACAGCCTGACACACACAGGTAAGAGTTAACATTTACTGAAACACACACCTGAGGGAGGAGAGGAGTTTCATCTGTTTGTAAAAACAAATCTGTAGTGACCACGATATCCATTTGTTTTTTGTCCTTTGTTTGTGCCTCACTCGTGGGGCTGACCGACGAATAGACGCTTGTAGTTTGAGAGAAAAAAATATAAATGTCCAGATGCGATTGAAAAGTAAGATAGTTTATTTCCAAAAAAGGCAAAAATAAATAAACGTTTTTAAACAAACTATTTGACTGATATTTCAATGCTAAAGCACAATAAAGAACCAAGCTGTGACGCTCCCAACCAGCAAGGTCTAAAAACTGTTTGCTTCAGTCAGCCGCACCAGTAGGCTGCAGCACCTCTCCTTTTATGCTGCAGCACCTCGACCTGCAGGAGTAACGCACTCAAATTAAATAATAAATAATATACACCACAGAATCTCAGGTTACACTCTAAAAAGATAAGATACTATAATCTAAGGAAATGGCTCCTACATAATCAGATTGAGAGGATGCAGTTTGTGTGCAGTTGAACAAATGTTTGAGTAGCATTGCAATCATTAAAATGTGTATACAAGTAAAAGGTGTATCTGTACTGTAGCTAGCTTGGTTGAAAATAGAAACAGTGAAAGTTAATTAGGAGACGGTCAATAATTAGATTTCCTGTCAGTCTTCTATATTTTAGTAAAAAAACGTTATAGCGCCCCCTATAGAGTTGCTACAGTTCAGCCCCTTGTTGTGGTTTCACCTACAGGTCTGACATTTGGCGGGTCTATGTAGAATGGTGAGACGCACAGAAAAGCCTCTCAGGGTCATATCATAAACCCAACAGGAAGTCGGGCATTTAGAGTTGTATGTGCAAGTTTTTGCTATTTTTAACACTTTTCACGTGCCATACTTTAACAAACTCCTCCTACAGATTTCACCCGATCAACTCCAAAAAACATTACAACCATTAGAAGACTTTAAGGGTCAACATTTATAAAAGGCTTTACTCATTGAACACTCTCGATGTGGCGTGGTGGAGAAAAAGCGTAAAAGAGGAAGCTGTAACTCAAGCATATATCCTCCTAAATGCTCCATATGATAGGGATGATCAGAGTCACACCGATGGCAACAAGATTTCTGCTTTAGGTCCCAAACGCCATCTGATTCACATGCAAATGATGAGTTATGGTGTACAGAAGATGGCATTGCAACTTCATACTCAAAGCGGTTGGTATACATGTATCATGGTTACTATAGGAACCAAAATGTTGATTTACCATTTGATTATTTAATCGTTTAATTATGCGTAAAATATTGAACATTGGTTAGGTAATGGAATAGGTTATTAATTAATGTCACTGAATTGTCACTGTGATCGCCTCAGCTGGTACAAAAGAGTCCAGCTGACGATACTCTGAGTTCATTTTGGATGTGAAGCCAAACGTTTTTTTTGACCGCAGCACTGCAGAGAAATTCTGAGTTTAAGTTGTTTATTTTGTTTGACGTAACTGTCTCCATCATCGTCTGGTTAGGCACTGTTATTTGTGTTAAAATAAGTGTGTGTGTGTGTGTGTGTGTGTGTGTGTGTGTGTGTGTGTGTGTGTGTGTGTGTTTGTGTTGCAGCAGGTCTCCATGGCCCAGATGCCGCTCTCCACCGTGCCGAAGCCCTCGATCTCCAGAGTCCCCAGCAGCATGGAGGGGATCAACCACGAGCTAGAGAAGGTCTTCATCCGGGAGAGCGGGGACAAAGAGGAGCTCAAGGTGGGGCTCTGCTTTATTATTACATATTAGATAACATCAGGGCAACAGGACTGACTGCGGGGAGCGGGGGTCCTTCGTATGTATATTAGAGGTCTCCTGTTATACTATTTTTAGGCATATATTATAGGTCTCAGATATATACAAAACATGTCTCTGATGTGTTTTTCTCAAGATACCAAACTAGCCTCATCCCCCTCTCTTTCAGCTGTTACTAAAGTGCTGATTATGGGTCAGTAGCTTTAATAAAAAAAGGAGAGGAGAGCTCATGCAGAAGAATTCTACCAAGATACTGACCTCCAGGGACTGATAATTGTTTTAAAATAATGTAATATACATAAGAAATACCCACGCTCCCTGCAGCGTCAGTCTTGTTGCGCTGATGTTATTTAGTACAGGCATGTCCAAAGTCCGACCCGTAGCTTCGGTCTTATAACGTATTATTTATGGCCACTGTCAAACAGAATAAATATTTTTAGATGTAATTCCCCCTTTCACCACATGGCGGCAGCACCCGCTCTAAGTTAGCTCTCAGTGTTAGCATGCTAATGTAAACACAGACCATGTTACTTCCAGAACACGTCTCATTGTTTCTGACAGCAAAGTTTCTGATTGGCCCGTGGGTGTAAAGCCCGCCCACATTTCAGTAATGTGGTCATGATGCAGCAAATCTGGATCAGCTCCGTTGTTCCCCCGTTTTTAGAGATGTGGGTACGGAGGAGAAGAGAGAGGGGTTTATTTCCTGACACTTTGTGAGTTCCCTGAAACACACCGGGGACACCGGGGGGACACGTGATGTAGAGAAGACTTAAAAAAGTGCATTTTGCATGATAGGAGACCTTTAACACAGTAACTTCCTCTCTCTCTCTCTCAGTCCCTGGAGGTCCCTGACGGGCGGCGCGCTCCCTTCCCCCCCCAGCAGCGCAGCAGCACGGACCCTCAGACCCCCGGACTCCCCCACGGGTCACATGACGGGTCACATGACGGCAGCCCCTACTCCACCGAGGAGCTGCTGTACGACCGAGACAAAGGTAAGTCAACGGGTCACTGGGTCCCCTTTTTCACTCAAATGAGTTCTGTTAGATTTCTGTGTTGTTTTAGAAGTTGGTTCCACTTGTGAACCTGTTGCTTTTCCACCAGTTAGAGCCAGGTTTCTCTTTAAGAACTCCCCACTCTTTTCTAGCTTATAGCTCTTATTTAAAAACGTTCCCTTCTTCCTGATCACATTTCTCCTCTTCAGACGGTCTGATACTGGGGAGTTCTGGTCCAAACTGGTCCAGAAGTGTCTCTATATTCTCAGTGATGCAAATTAGTCGCTTTTCGGCGCCTCCCGCTTTTTTAACGCTGCTTTGGGTGACTTGTG
>NW_011337552.1:0-10738 GCF_000735185.1 Notothenia coriiceps
CAGGTTTAACCCTAACCCTAACCCTAACCCTAACATGTCACCCACTGACATGTTAGGGTTAGGGTTGAACCCTAAAACATTTTTAATGTGTCAGTGGGTGACATGTTTGGGGTTAGGGTTAAACTTGACTGGTTTTCGGACCACCCCAGACCCCCCCCCCAATAAAGCAAAACTGCACGTTTCAGAGTGGCCTTTTATTGTGGCCAGCCTAAGGCACACCTGTGCAATAATCATGCTGTCTAATCAGCATCTTGATATGCCACACCTGTGAGGTGGGATGGATTATCTCGGCAAAGGAGAAGTGCTCACTATCACAGATTTGTTCCGATTTGTGAACAATATTTGAGAGAAATGTTTATTTTGTGTATATAGAAAATGTTTTAGACCTTTGAGTTCATCTCATGAAAAATGGGAGCAAAAACAAAAGTGTTGCGTTTATATTTTTGTTCAGTGTATATATGGAGGCAAAGACATCCTAGTGAGTGGTGCATTCGTGTGAGATGGGTTTCTGTCTGAGAATGACGTGCCCATTAAGCTGTGCAGGCCCACAATGACAAACATGGCCTTTTGTGCTGAAGTTGTGAGGCTATGACTTTATGATTGCACAGCAGCTGCGCTTATAAACCAGAAAGTACCAAAATAAAACCATAATAATACATTTTGAATGTGCTAATATAAACATTAAGTACAAATATTCAGCACCAAAGGAAAATATTGCTTTTCCTTGATCTCTCTAACACCTTTGTCTTTCCCTCACCTTTGATACAATCTTCAGAAACTAAAGATATCATAACATAGAAAAAGGAGGGAGGCAGGGGATGGGGGTGCTTCCTGTTGCCTGGCAACATCTCTCCGGGGAGAAATGTTGTCAGTGAGTGTGAGAGCACCTCTGTAATGTAAGAGCAAGTGGGGTGCTTTTCTTTGTTTATTTGTGAACATGGCGGTCGGTTTCCCGTGTTATCGGAGAGAAACCGCGGGCATTCTCGAGCACCACATTCAAGTAGCATCACCTGGTCTTTAAAGCCCTTCAGACAAATGGGATAGGTATTTCAAAGTTCCAATCAGGCATGGACATGTCGTCCATAAATAATTAGCGCTGAGGAGCCTCCAACAGAAAGATGGGTAAGACACACTGTAGCTTATGAGTCACTGTCAGAGTATTATTTGTTTCCTATTGAAATGGGCTATCTTGAGAGTTTCCATGAGTTTTTTTTATTGTATATGAGGGAAATTGTTTGAAGCGAAACGTTTCCTGTGGATGAATAGTCTAGTATTTAATGTAATATGAATTCAGCTCTGAAACTGACTAGACCAAAAAGTGTCCGGCTTTCATCGATGGTGCAAATGAAATGAATTAACATCAAGTATGATTAATGTCGGGACATTGTATCTCTGCATAACAGGCTGTATAACACGGGATGGCAACTTTAATATGTATGTTTATTAGTGTGAAATATCTGTACGTTTGCATGTCTGTCTATGTGTTTATTACAATTGTTTCCACTTAGACTCAGAACCTGCTGGATGAAGCATCTAAGAATGAACCGTGTTAGCATTTAAAATGGATTAAAAGGGACTGGCAGAATATTATTGAGTCATATTACAGTGTGGCCGTGTTTAGGTTCTGCATCGAACAAGCGGGACAGAATACAAAGTGTTTAAAATGCCAGAATGGAAGTGTGAAATATATACATGTGTGGGAAAGTTGCAGCGTTCCATTTGCAATCGCAGACATTTCCTTTTTCCTTGCCGGACCTTTTAAAATGCACCGTGCAAATGGAGGCTGATGTGATGCCCTTTTGCTCAGGCTACGTTTGAATACCTGCTGCATTGTCACAGGGGATTTGACGGGCATTTAAAATGTGTTAAGCCTGAAAAGGTTTGTGTCAAATGCTGGAGTTCAACAGTGTCATAGGATATCAGCTCAGAGGCGCATTACTTTCACACCTTGAGATGGACTTCAGTCATGGGGAAAAAAAGTGTGAGGCTTTTAGCTTCCTATATGGAAGCCTGGTGCTTTGGAATCCTTTGTGTTACTGCCCTTGTATACTTATATGTGCTATAATACATCCACTCACATAGGTAGCATTGCTCTTAGCCCAATAGAACAAAGTGGTTTGTTCCGTATGTTTGGCAGTGAAAACAAAGTTTGGCATTAAGAGAGCAGAATGAGAGGTAGTTGCTGCTGACCACAGGGAACACATCAACACCTCAAAGTGTATTATTAGAAATACTTTTTTATAATCTTATTAAAAATAATTGATTAATTTGAATAACAATTCAAGTTAGTAGATATTAAAGGCATAAAAGACAGAAATGTATAATTCTTTCTTTAATAGAAATGTTTCTTCTGCCCGTAAAGTGTCCAAACCAGGCTTTCTGACTAAGCGCATTTCTAAAACATGGTCATTGTCCATGCCGGTTTCAGATTATTTGTCACAGTTGCTCCGATCAGATCGGTCTCCTCCATTTTGTAGATTATTTACGANTTTTGAATCCACATAAACACATCGGCAAAATCCGGCTTACTTTGAGCATGTGTTTTAAACAGTTCAATCCCTTTGTGAATTGTTTCCACTTGCGCCGCCCTTTAATTTCTTCATACAGCGGGAATCCAAATGAATGAATCCTGAGTCCATTAACCATCAAAGTCACTCCAATAGTGCTCCTTAATTACACTTTCATCCTCCTTTAAGCATTTTTGAGACTTTTAAACTTTAATTACCGCTGTTGCGCCCCCCCCTTGTGTGTGTGTGTGTGTGTGTGTGTGGGGGGGGCGCAACTTCCAACAGGAGTCATTTGGGGGGGCTCTTGGGAAAAAAGGTTGGGAACCACTGCTCTAGAGGGAGGGACATATCGGCATGAACAAGATGGGCTCTCTTTTAAAAAATCGGCTCTATCAAATCAACTTCTTGTTACAGTCAGAAATCAATCAGTCTTTTTTACCACTTTTTCTTATTTTATACCAGCAGCCAAATGCAAAGTGCTGTAAATGGAGATTTTCTGGAAGTCCCCAAAAAAAATGTTCTTCCCCGAAACATTATCCATGGAGAACAATAAAGAAAAACCTATTGATAAAAGCCGTTACAAAGATACTGATTCTCAGGAGTTAATACTTCACTTTAAGGAACTTATGCTAACTTTTAATGGAAAACTTGAAATACCCGCTGATCCACCTGCAAGATGCTCAAACTATTTCAATTAGGAAAAAAGGCAGTGACAAAAGCGTTTGCAGATTTAGCAGCCAGTTACTCATAACTGTCTCATGAGCTGGGAAACACTAAAAGGAGTCAGTGATACGAGGTTCAAATAACAGTAGTGTGAAATTAATGTATCACTCAGTGGAACAAACACACTGTTTAGGAAACGGCAGTACGCTATGCAAAATAATGACTTGGCATTTGAATTTAATCAGATAATGGCTTCCCAGATGAGAACAAACAGATCAGAGGGGAAGGGTTGAGCTTGTGCACGTCATGCCTCAGATTCCCACCTGGAGGATGCCAAAGGCAACCACAGACATCTACTGTTGGGCGGCAACTCTACTGGAACATATGGAGAGCCTTGCTCGAGGGCAACTTGGTGTTAATTGCAGATGGGGAGAATCAGAATACCTTTATGAGTCCCACAGAGACAGGCTACATTCAACAACTCTCAACAGAATGCATCTATTATTGACAAAGAGAGAAGTCTATACTATGACGATTTCCCCTTGCACACCATCTGTAGTTGAAGCCTGTTGCCTTTTCTCTGTTCGAAGCTTAATTAGTCCGTTGCTGAGGCTTCCCAGGCAGCCACTGCGCTTTATGCCATGATCATACACTTGGGCATTGGGCAGCTGGTATACTCTCAAAGCAATGAGTCATAGCAGATGAAAATGTTACACACTCATACAAGGGCACACTGAGATAATGGCCGACTGGAGCAAAGGACGGGGACAAAGATGAGGCGGGGGTGTGTGTGTGTGTGTGTGTGTGTGTGTGTGTGTGTGTGTGTGTGTGTGTGCGTGTGTGTGTCCGGATGTGCATTGATGATGAATAGGGTAATGCTAAATCACATTGCTGAGTTTGCTTGTCTATTCTTATGGGATGACATTATCCCTCTGTGTGTGTGTGTGTGTGTGTGTGTGTGTGTGTGTGTGTGTGTGTGTGTGTGTGTGTGTGTGTGTGTGTGTGTGTGTGTGTTGCCTGTACATTGAGTGCATGAGGAGCAAAAAATCTGGAGGGAGGGACCCGACATCTAAGCGCTACCGACTCTTTCTTCATTTGTTTATGCCTTATTCAAAGCCCCCACACACACACACACACACACACACACACACACACACACACTTGAACCCCTCCAGGTTATTTCACAAGAGGCGAGCTGTACACTGCTTGGCTTTAGTATCCCTTATTTATGCTAGACCTCAGGCTTGCTGTCAGTGGGTGCAGACTTCCTATGTATCCAGTGTGGCACTCCTTGCAGAGACGTTATGTATCTAAAAGAGCTTTATTCCACCCAATTCTCTTCAGTTTTTATAAGTCTTGTCGTCAGCTTTTCTGCCTCCTACATTAGCATAAGTTAAAGGGATTTGTTTTGTAATAATTTGTCATCAAAAAGTCCTTCATTTACGAACGGCTCGATCTCATTGGACCACATAGAGCAAATACTGACAGCTGACGTGTGAGTTTTATAGACTAGAATTTCTAGACATATATGATCAAAGTTTCTTTGACAGATGCTCAGCTTAGAGGCAACTTCATGCTCACCAGCAAATGTATTCTTTGCATTTGAATGTCAGCTTTGGACTTATTTGAGTTATTAGTAATTAACTACAACTTATGTCTTAATGTTTGAGATGTTGGGAAACGAAAAAGGGGCAATAATCCAAATATCAGACAATACTAAATGTTAAAGGAACCATGACAGATATCAATTAAAACATCACATTAAATGTCACATTCGTGTGGCTTGTCTCAGTCACATACAGAATTATTTTCTGAGACACTTTGCAGACTCTTTGAGCGTGTCACCTGTGACACAGTGACTGTTTCATACATAACTCATTCCCCGGTGTGTGCAGTCAGTTTTGGAGGATGCTTTGACAAGTTTTGAAACTTCTTATGAGACTTCCTTTAAGTAGTGTCACCTTGTTTCCACATCTCAACAATTACCTTGAATATTGTTAAGCTGTCAATGGCAGGAATAATCAAAATGACAGAAATAAAAGCCACGGCGTACGAAACAAGAATGTATCTTTGAGGAAAGTGCTACATTGTCTACAAATCTTGATAATCTTTGACAACTTTGCTTTGGTCTCCTCATCAGTGGAAAGCTCCCTCCTAACCTATGCTCATGGCTGCAACCTAAACGTCCCTCTCCACCTCGCTCATCCGTGTCTTTTTCACCTCATTTGCCTTCTGCACACCTCTTCCTTCTAAAAGAAAAGAAGTCATGCCACTGTCAAATTATTAATGCTTCCAATGTTAAGATTCAGCCACTCAAAAAGGCCTTTTATAACCTTTTAAAGTTTGAATTTTACTCATAATCGGACACAACCCACTTTCTTCTTTGCTCTTATCTCATTGCTCCTTCCCATCAAGTCCTACTGTCTCCTTATTACTGCGTGCTTTGCGATATTAAATAGATGCTAAGAACCTGTGTGGCATCAACATAAAAGCTGAGAGCTACTGTGAGACTCAGTGTGAAACCGGAGCTTATTATCTTTCTGATATGACTTCAGAACAGTTTACAAAGCTTTTCAAGTTTAATTTTAGCCTGGCATAATGTTGTGAGACTGAGTTTGGTTTATGTGATCAACGTGGCCAACTCTGACAGTCTTACTGGATGTTCTCCAACACACACACACACACACACACACACACACACACACACACACACACACACACACACACACACACACACACACACACACACACACACACACACACACACGGTTCAGTCTGGAGGTCACTGAGGCCTTGGTGTCAAAACTGCTGAACTGTTTTATCCATCTGAAAGAGCGAGGCCAGTGTTGAATCAGATTTAAATAAATTGCCAATTGTTTGTCCTTTTAGGTGAGTGGAATAAGGTTAAATATCCTGCAATACAGACACGGAGGATGCATCAGTCAACAAAAGTGATATATATCTATCCAACTGTAATCTGGTTTGGGGTTGGGAATTGGTTGAGAGGTGTAATAACATCGTATTTCATCATAAGGCGGTCGTTCACAACAAAGAAAAACATGTGGAGCAAAAGAACCTTTTTAACAATGTGTCATATCTGGCAAACATTCTGAGGTGATGCCTCCATTTATCAATTCCCCCTGGTTAAGTGTTGGTTTTTGGGATTTTTCGTTTTCGACAATGAGGTCCTGCTAGCATGATGCCTTCAAGGTCTCTCCAGGGGGGAGAAAAAGGAAATAAACTGAGTAAAAAGTATGGATAAAAATTGCGGGAATGGAGATTAAATGGCAAACTCATGAGTATTGCAATAAGTCCACTATCCTCCTCATTAAATGTAAACTTCTCAACTGTATATTTTATCAAATATAAAAAGGTTAAAACTTATTTTGTAAGCGTTATGGAATATCCCAAACCTCCACCCTCTCCTCCCTTGCCTCCAACAGACAGCTTTACCCTGGGGCTAACTAACTAACGGCCTGCTCGGTGAACCGAAAAGAGTAAATGACTTGTTGCTGTGCTGCGCATCAAAGCCAGGTGCGTCTACGGCACTCCAGACGGTCGGGGTTGAGGATCCGGAGGCGCGCTGCTTGTTAGTGTCGGCTCGGCTGGATGAAAAGAAAATACCAAGGCGCGAGGTTCAAGCGCTGAAGCGGGGGGGTAATAACAGCAAACCGGAAATAAGTAGGTGGGAAAGCAACGAGAAGGATGGTGGCATGACCCCAGTTGGCGACAACATTCAGGTTCCAAGATTGCTATTTTTTATTGTCCCCGCAATTGAAGGGGAGATAAATTGCATCAAAGTGCTGCCATTATCTACATGTTAGGGTTAACAGCAATATGGCATAACAGAAAAGCAGGAAGTAATGGATTTAGCTGCAGTACGATGGTGATTTTGATGGTGATGATTATTTGAATACAGTTCTGGCATGTGGATATTTGCCTGAAAATGCATTTGGGAAGCTAATTAAACTGTCACCTGGGTAGTGTGGAGTCGCAGGGAAACAGTCGGTACCAGGAGCCATAACAATTCCCCCACTGAAGTCAACATTAGCCGCGTAAAGTCGACCGTCTAGGCAGCTGCTACAATCAATTCTTCCTAGTTAACACCCATGGCTGTGCCTAATGAAATAATTATAAATAGAGGGGGAGAGTATCTCGTTGATTTGCAGAATTTCAATCTCATTTTAAAAGGGGATTAGCTTTGTCAGTTGAAAGGGCCACACTAGCTCAATTACACAAATGTACAGCAAAAAAAGGATTTGTAATTAATTCTGAAGATTAGTTATGATCTCTGAGACTGCATTTGTTAATGGAGTCATGGCACTGTGGCAGTGTGGCTCTCAACAGGCAGACTCCGGTTTCACTGAAGGCCTGTACAAACTACGCTTGCTTGATACAATCACTTCTGAGCGTAATGCACACAATATTGTCATCCATGCTCAGTGGAAATTAAAATAACTGATTCATCTCACGAGATTTGTAATCCAATCCAAAGCATGACGGAAAGGAAGATGCTGCACATACTAACTTTCATTTGAAAATAGTTTGCCATTGTTTTTTGAAAATGAAATAGCACATGTGTATCTTTAACACTACCACGACTCACTGTCTTAGCACAAGCTGTACAATAAAACTGCTAAATCTAATTAATTTGTAAAGTCAGGCATAGCAGCACTTAATGGCACGTTGAAAAGGCTGTAACTAAGGCTGTAACTAAGGCTGGGACAAAGCCTCTGTATGCATCCATTTAAAATTAACAACTTATACCTGATTCATTGACATAGGTCATTGATGCATACACTGTACTTTATCAAATTCATTGAGCGTGGGCAGAGTAAATTTTTTTTTTGTTGCCATGGTTTATTGACCAAAACACTTTCTTTAGCCCAAAATGTCCCAATTGAATACGCCTCAAAGCTGACACAGACGTGAATGCCGTTTGTATGCATCAGACCACTCATTGTATTTTACATTTCGTAATTACCTCTCTATATGTTAGTTTTCATCATTATTGGTGCGGTCCGCTCCACCTGCGCTGGATTGGACTTGCTCTACATGCATGAGGGGTTCACAGGAGGTGATTCAAGCCTGTAATGCAGTGTAAAACAGCCTTACTGCTAACTGCACACTCTCTTTACAAAGGATATATCAGAGCTGTATCAACTCCCAGCTAATGAAAATGGAAAATCCCACTGGTGGGTTACATATTTAATGTTAAGACAGAACGGGAGAGAAAATATTAAATGCAAGGTAACAAGACAAAATGAAGAGCTCAATGTTTGGAGCAGTAACCGAAGACTTTAGTTTGTGTGAACGGACGATACTGTTTCATGCTGTCATTACTCTATAGAGACAGTAGTGGACAGTTGAAGTTGTGGACTGATCGAAACTGAAAATGTGAAGCACCCGTCAAGATAGAGGAAGGAGAAATAAAAATGCACATGCTTTCTTCTACAGCTCATTAAAAGTTGTTATTAATTTGTTTTTCTCCGCTGCTGTAGTATGACTCATGAAAAGCACTTAAAAAACAAAACCCCTTTGTATTGAAATCCCCGTGGAGATCTGACCCACTACAACATCCCCATCTGACTCACTGTTGTGGTGTTCCTGAATTAATGTCCCCGGCCTCCTCATAAATAAAATCCCCGCTTTGTCCACTGACTATTGTGATCAAAGTGGTTTGATTTTTACATCAGCTTTTATGTAAAATGGCATGGTAGCACAAGCACCGCAGGGCCAGAGCAGTTTGATAGCTGTTTGTGTCGGTCAACTGTGATGTCGGGGTTAATAATTGATCACAATGGCAGCTACTGTACTTCTTTTTTTTTTTTTTTAAAGGTTGAGTAGTTTTTTTAATCATCATAAAAACACAAAACCTTTCTGGTTGGATGATAAATAGAGACATCCAATTAACATTAATGAATGCAAAGTCCTCATTAAGATTCAAGAGCCATGCTTTTACTGAACAAACAAATACACCCCGCCAACCACACACTGATAGTTTGACAGATCACACTTCTGTATGGAGGCAGGACAAGGATGTGAGTGCTAACAGATGTGTGTGTCTGAGGGAGCATCAAAGTGCTTTATCTGTCATCAAGGACAGAAACAAAAAGCGTAAGCGGCTGTAAACAGCGGCCAAAGCTGGGACACTCAAACAGAGACACAGCAGAGTCGGTTTTTGAGTTCCTGCCACACAATGTTGTCTTACAGTTTCCTGTGAGACAGCTGATCTGAATCCTGCACACAGAACATGTACACTGTGTCTTGTCTGAATGTATGTCTACTAGGGCTGCAAGATTTTGGGAAAAAATCTAATTGAGATTTTTCTGACAAATATTTCGATTGCGATATTTGTTTTTAAGCGACCCAACGGAAGTTTATTGTAAAATGCGGCCATAACTCCGGCTAGGAAGGTCGTATCAACGTGCTCCCGTCTCTAGCACCCCCGCAGCCCCGAGCTACGAGTGAAAGAACTAAACTTACATGAAACTTCCGTTGGGTTGCTTTAAAGTCAAGCTTCAGTTTAAGATTCACCGTGTAATAGATGTAAAACATGTGATGGAGCATTACTAACCTGACTCAGACGGTTTGTTTCACCAAACCTTCTAGGAAAGCTCCATTGGAAGCCATTTGGAAAGGGCAGGCACTTTCAAAAGCACTTGGCAGGTGATTGGATCAATCTATCACCTTCTATCATGGGCCACTTCTGATTGATTAACAATGGCTGGTACATGTGGAGCACAGCACTTCTGATTGGTGTGGATGACTGACACACAAGAAGAAAAAAAAAAATTGTAAAAAATAAATAAAAAATATATATATATTTTTTTTTTTTTAAATTGCAGGCTTTGTGATTTGATAATCGCATCATTTCAAATCGCGATTTCGATTTAAAATCGATTAATCGTTCAGCCCTAATGTCTTCTACCTTGAGTGTCTACAGTATGTGAAAAACCTTCACCTTTTTCTTCCTCTACATCACATGTGTCAAACTCAAGGCCCGGGGGCCAAATCAGGTCCTTGGTGGATTAAATTTCGGCCCGCAGGATAATTTTAAATTACTATTCGATCTGGCCTGCCGGTATATTGGACGCACACCTTCACTCCATCCTGAGGGTCTCCTCAGCTCAGAGCCTGAGCCCAAACGTTGATGACCTTGCACCCAAGATGAGATGCCAAGTATCTGCTTGAACTAGCATGACAGAGCAGCAACCTGAGTTTAATGGATGTTGCCTTCTGCACTTTGTTTCTCACGACAACAGGGCATGTTTGTTTTTTTCTTTGAGGGAAATAGTTTTGTTGAAGCTGTTGTTGGCCTGTGGAAAAATGTAATCATAAGAAATGACTCCGGAAAAGCTGCAGATAGAGCCATAAGAAATGAATGCAACTGATTATTTAATGTTTAATTTTTATTTTTTATAGGCAATAATTTAAGCTTTGTTAGTTCCAGGTTTAATATGAGCAATAAGTTCATTTCAATACGTTTTGCAATAAACATTGAACCAGTCCGGCCCTCGACTAGTACCCATTTTTTTATTTTGGCCCATTGTGTATTTGAGTTTGAC
>NW_011337552.1:10879-14673 GCF_000735185.1 Notothenia coriiceps
TGTGTTAGATAACTGTTGGTAGCGCAAAAAAACCTGGCACATGAAATATATATTTGAAACCTATATTGTGTTTTGCCGCAGATGTTTTGTTAACAATCTTCTTGTATCTTGTTGTATTTAATGTAGAATAGCTTTCAGCGTTAGAGGCTTTAAATATAGTTAAAGAGACTGCATTTATTGGGGGTATTGAGTATCTGTAGCTGGATGTTACATTGTTAAAAGTAAATACAATGTTACAGTGCTGTATTAGAACAGTGCAGTCCCTTTGCATCAATGCCAGTTTAGCTAGTTAGTTTTATTGACTGTTTTCACAGACACTCACACAAACAGCAAATCGACATGCTCAATAAAAGGCCAAAAAGGCTTTGTGTTTGTTATCCTGAACAACTTTTCTCACTCTCTGGAAACGACTCTGCGCCTGCCACTGGTGTCCCTTTGAAAAAGCCAACAACAAAGCGAGGTGACAGCTGAGTGTTAGTCTTTAACTGAGGCTAAGGCTAAGGCTCAGATGGGTAAAGAATTCATATAGCTACAGAACACAGGCTCACTTACAGCGCCACACAGGATACTAAACTATGGAGGGAAAAAGGAACAAGGTAAAAACTAGGTACAAATAATAATTTAGATTAGATTGAAATGTACCCTGGGTCACATGGGGTTTCCTCTTTGCACTAAAGGGGCTATTCTATGCTTTCTGAGGTGTTGTCTTGTAGTGTGTTATATAAGTACAGCCTGCAACACAGGCAGTGAGAGACTAATACATCTAAGCATATTATAGTAACACAATACAAACATGAACCTAAACATAAACTGAAGCATCTTGTATACATCATTAGTGTAAGTATAAAGCAACAGGAAAAATGGAATCAAACTTCAGTCGTCTTAATCCACAATGAGGCAACAGGTGACCTTTTAACAATCAAAACACACATTAGAATAACAATCGTCAACTGCTGTGGCTCACTCACTCTAGAGAAAGCAACCCATTCACCCGTTCAGTGGGGGAGCGAAATCTAAACAAAGGCTAAAAAGGCGTAAATGAGCCCTGCCAGCATGGTTCAGAACATGCATTGCATCAGAAACACTCAACTGTGCGGATAGTCCCACAAGAAGCTCTGGCAAGTGTAATTTCAGGGTATATGCAGGAATCCTGAAATCATATGTAAAACCTTTTAAAACCTTTTTTAAGACCCTTTCCATACATTTTAAGACCTCATCGCCACTTGGAGTTTTAACCAGTTACCTTGGCGACACACTTTACCTCACATTGACTATATACAGTATTGATTGTCCTTCCTCCTTATCTTCCAACCATTTGGACGGAAACTTGCATTTCCCCATAACGATGTTGTTTAACAACCGGCGTAAACGGACCTTCTCGTGCTATCAAGCAGTGAGCGTGCGATGTCCTGTTCAGATGACGTCAAATCCAACGGGATGCCATAAATAAACTACACAGAATCACACTACACACCTACGCAATGATACAACCTCTTTGGACAATTTATATACTTATTGAAATCAAGCTACAAAATGTGATATCTTGAAAATGCCGTTTAATAATTTTTAATAGCCTTCATTTTCGCTAAATTGATTTATCAACTTTTAATACTTTTTAAGACCCCGCGGACACCCTGTATTCACAAGTCCTATCGCAATATGTAGTCCTGGTTATGAAGCAGCCATTAGTTTTGATAGAAGTCATATGCCTGCCCTGCAACATGTGTAAATGCTTTGTTGGACCCCCGATACAAAACACAGAGACTGTTAGCCATACAAAAGGAGAGAATAAAAAGAAAGAGACTCACGGATGGCATTCAGAAGAGAATATTTTTGCTCGGGGCCAAAGTGTGAGACCTCTGTAAGCCTGATTCAAAGAATGTCATCTGCCTTGTTACTCAACAGAGCAGGGCAGAAATTGAAAATGCTGGAAAGCGTTTTTGTGAACCTCAGCCCACCCTTGATATTTGACTATGTGTCACTCAAGAGCTTGGTACCAAAGGCAAAAGTCCTTGACCAGCAATCACCCGGCAACAATACAATACAAGTAGTTCAAAAGTGTTTGTTAGAAATGCTCTTGAATGGTATATGCTCTGCTTGTGGCATTTCCGTCTCTTCCATTAGCTCAAATCATCAAAATGGCCTTCTGTTGTTTTGATTGCCAAATGTAAGTGTTCCATGACGCTGAAGCATCAAACTGCAGTTTTTCTCCCACTCATTTATTCCCTCTTAATGGACATAAAGCAGTTACTTCCTCCTGCCAAAGTAATAAGCTAATGCTCTCTGGCATTGACTGTTTGCTATTGATAGTCCCAAACTGCATGATGCTCGCTGGGGAAATTAATCATTCAAACAAACAAAGAAATACAAATAAATCTGTTTTTTTTTTTCCCTGTATGTCTCGATGTTGTAATCATGCAACGTGATAAGTCAAGTCTGCATCAAATTATGTTTACATTCATGTTTGTATATACTAATGTTTGCACAGAGGGTAGCAATACAATGTTTCTCGAGCTGGAAGGAGTTCTTTTTCTCTAATTAGGAATTTGTTACATATTGCTGCACAATTTAAGGGTTCATTAACTGACACTATGGTGTTCAATGTTGTTTGTAGACGACTGTTAACTGAAAGGCAAATAAGAAACACATTCTTAATAGCTGGTTGTCATAATTGAATCATCTAAAAATGAAATTCGTCTTCACAAACGCAACTCAAGAATCAGTGCATGAGAAGCGAAACGGTTGCTTGAGAATGTCTTCCACAAGCAACACTCCAATGGCTGATAGCTCCAGTACCGCACGAAACATGTTTTCGATGGACGAGAGTGAAAATGGAACGCACACGCTATTTGTTGTTTGTTTATATCACGTAGTCTGTTCTTCTTCTCTGTCTTCCGGTTGTTGCCTCTTTTGAATGACGAATACACACTACCGCCGCCTGCTGGTAAGGAGAGTTATTGCCACTCACGCATGCGCAGTTCGTACGTGCTCGGCTGAAGTCTTTGCGGTGTGTTCCAGTTCCAGTGCGACACATGGCCAAGACGCAGGAGAACACGCCCACGCAACAGTCGGCGTCGGCATCGGAGAGTTCTCTGGTGACTGCTTGGTCCAGATGTAAACTGAAACCTGCATGTGGCTTCCTTTAAATCACACTGATCCCTCCCACATCCATCAGATAAAGGGACACATTTGAACCCGGATACAGCCTACAGTAAATACCCGTCATTAATCCAAACAATGAGGGCCGATGGATGGGATCCAATCATCCCATGCTACATGAAAGGAAGGACTCATTACTATCATTTCATTGTCTGTTGCCTAAAGGCCCAGATACACCGGCCAGTCACCTGAGAAGTCGCCGACACCGACTGTTGCGTCGCCGGACTCTCCTGCGTATTTGCCGACTTCGCGCACTGGAACACACCGCAAATCCGAGCCGAGCACGTATGAACTGCGCATGCGTGAGTGGCAATAACTCTCCTTACCAGCAGGCGGAGGTAGTGTGTATTCATCATTCAAAAGAGGCAACAACCGGAAGACAGAGAAGAAGAACAGACTCCGTGATATAAACAAACAACAAATAGCGTTTTTTCTTTCCATTTTCTACTCTCGTCCATTGAAAACATGAACGAACAGGAGCTCTATAAACCGATGAGGTGAAATAGCCGTCCGTGTGTGTTCCATCTTCCATTTTAAATCATTTGTTTACCTCCCTCACTTCCATTAACGCTTCTCATGCACTGATTCGCTAGCTGAACAGCCAATCAGTGTTATCCCTTTGTCCGACTTCCGGT
>NW_011337553.1:0-1417 GCF_000735185.1 Notothenia coriiceps
GTGTGTGTGTGTGTGTGTGTGTGTGTGTGTGTGTGTGTGTGTGTGTGTGTGTGTGTGTGTGTGTGTGTGTGTTTCGTCTACACCTCGTTGAGGAATGAAAGGCTCCGGATGTCATCAGTTCCCATATTGATTTTCCTGCTCACATGCTTAATTGAAGTTGTTGGGCTATACATAATTGAAGTTGGTTCTCTCAATCTCTCTCCCCCTTCCCTTTTCCCCCCTCAAACATTAAAAAGAGTAAAGTCATACCTCTTCCTGCTCTCCACTCTTTTCTCATTTCGTTTCAAGAGACAAGTGTTAATGGGGAAGCCTGTGGCTATGTACTTTTGATAGAGTGGTAGGGTGCATGTGTGTGTGTGTGTGTGTGTGTGTGTGTGTGTGTGTGTGTGTGTGTCCATTTGGTGTGAACATGTACGAGTGTGTGCAGCTTATAAGTGAAAGAGAAGCCTGTAGGAGGAGGTAACAAACTCAAGAAAGACTTTGTGATAACAGAGATGTCATATCACTGATTGCCTTTGACTGTTTCCTAGTCTCCTCTCCAGTGTCGTCACATTATGAAAACACTTTGAAATGATAAATGAAGTTGGAAGAGTCCGAGCTGAGAGCTGAGAAGAGAAAAACCCTGGATAAGCACGGCAGTGGTTGGAGAACAGCCCGCAGTAATAAATTGATCCATTTTAATATTTCATTCTTGTGCATGAAGAATCACAAGTGTTTTCTCAGTTCAGAAAAAGACAGCATTATTAAATGAGCTGTCACTTCTATAATTAAACAGAAGAAAGCGAGGAATGATTCTCTCAGGATCGAAGTAACGCCTTGTTTAATACAGATCATCAGTTAGAGGGAAGTCAGAGGCACGACTTCTCTGTAACAGGAAGCTGAAACGGGATCCATCCAAAGTGAAAAGACTTATGACGCTGCATTTTATATGTTGGAGTTGTTTCCCCTCTTCCTCAGATCTTCTTTCTTTGGGGTAATCTTCCTCCTCATCTTTACAGATCTGTTCAACTTTGATCTCTCTCTGTGAGGTGTCGCCTCCTTCCTCATCTTCAACACAGATGTATTTCCTTCTATGCAGATCTTCTTTCTCCTTTTAAAAGCCTTATTGTTTTACTCAAAGATCCCCCTCTCCATCTCCCTGCTTTAAGCCCCTGTCACACTGTCCCGAAATTGACACCCGATGGACACACGATTAAGGAAATGTTCAAATTCGGCTCTGATCGTAACAACATCGGGCCATTCGTGAGGGCATCTTAAGCCATCGTATGACCGCCGGTGGAGTTTCTCAGGCTCCGGCAGAAACTTTGTGAGCAGCAACTTCATAAGGCACTCGTGAGGGCATCTTGTCAAATCGTGAGGGCATCTTGTTATCATCGGTGCCATCGGGCATTCGCCCTCACTCTGATCGGGGCGAATG
>NW_011337554.1:0-1836 GCF_000735185.1 Notothenia coriiceps
TAACTGGTGTACTGACCATGGCATTACTGTCCTCGATTGGCCTGCAAATTCCCCTGACCTGAACCCCATAGAGAATATGTGGGGTATTGTGAAGAAGAAGCTGAAAGACACCAGACCCAACAATGCTAATGAGCTAAAGGCCGCTATTGAAGCATCCTGGGCATCCATAACACCTCAGCAATGCCACAGGCTGATTGCCTCCATGCCACGCCGCATTGATGCAGTAATCCGTGCAAAAGGATTCCCAACCAAGTACTGAGTGCATTAATGGACATTTTCAAATGTTTGATTGTGTTTTGCTGTTATAAATCTTTTTTTTTTACTTGGTCTGAGGAACTATTCTAATTTTTTGAGATAGGATTTTTGAGTTTTCTTAAGCTGTATGCCATAATCAGCAATATTAAAATAATAAAAGGCTCGCAATATTTCAGTTGATTTGTAATGAATCCAGAATTTATGACATTTTTGTTTTTTTAATTGCATTACAGAAAATAAACAACTTTATCACAATATTCTAATTTTCTGAGACAGTCCTGTATAGGCAACACATAAAATGTCCGTGCGGGAACAATAGCCGCAACTGTAGTTCCCAGTTTGAATTATGAACCAGTGGTTAAATACGTGGTCACCACAATATGTTATATAACTATAATATATCCAAATGGCTTCTTTAGATGCCCCTACAGATTGGCCTTCTTCAATTCTAATCCACTGCAGTTTGGGGTTATATCCTGCATTTCTTGGCATCGACACAAGCGTAATTTTTGAATATTTTAAAAATGTGTATTTGCATATTTCTACATACTGGGATCAATAAACAGTTTTGGATTCATAGGAATTGGGTATTTGTGGAAGGCTGAAACTCTTGTGGATTCATTGGCCGACGGTTTTTCATGTGTGAATATGTTAGTCTTCATAGTAACCATTTCATTAGTAAGACATTATTAGAAAAACGAGATTGAGGGCATTTAGAGGATGTATTGGCTGTGTGTTTTATCACCAAGTGTTTTTGCATGACTTCAATTCAACAACATCCAAAGTCGAGGAAAATTACTCAACAAGAGTTTTTACACGTCACCAAATGCACAAAGGTCTCACCTCAAGCAATACATCATGTTTAAATGATGAACCTTTGGTCCATCTCAGTTAATAGTTAACCATGTCATTAAAAGTGCTCTGAATAAGTTGCACCCTTTGCATGGTTCATCTGAAAGATAAACCAAGAAGAGTGTTTCACTTTGCTGGACGGACGATGAGATTTACCTTGGCAGAGAACTCACAACCACTGAGAGAGGACTGGAGGACAAAAGTCAACACAACGACAATGTAAGTTTTATGCTAGCAAAGTCAGAAACAACCGTTTACTTTATAAATGATAAACTAAGAGAATAACTGATTTACAATGTGCCTGCTTTATTTTCAGCATTTCATAAACACAATGGCGTCCATATCAGAGGAGGATCTCTCCTGTCCGGTCTGTCATGACGTCTTTAAAGATCCAGTTGTCCTGACATGTAGCCACAGCTTCTGTAAAGCCTGTCTGAAGAACTGGTGGAAAGGAAAAGAAACACACGAGTGTCCAGTTTGTAAGAGGAGGTCATCAAGGAGTGATCCTCCTCATAACCTGGTGTTGAAGAACCTGTGTGAGAGTTTCTTAGTGAAGAGAGATCAGAAAGTTTCAACGGGGTCTGAGATTTTTTGCCATCTACACCTTGAGAAACTCAAACTCTTCTGTCTGGACCATCAGCAGCCAGTGTGTGTCGTCTGCAGGGATTCAAAAATACACACCAACCACAGATTCAGACCCATTGAGGAAATCACAAAGGATCTCAAGAA
>NW_011337555.1:0-7688 GCF_000735185.1 Notothenia coriiceps
AATCTATCGATTAGATTTATGATTAGAACATTATAAAAGTAGTGGAGATGTGGAGATTATCCGACTGAACAAAACGTGATCCGTCTCTTAAATGTGTGTCAACCACAGACCTTATTTCGAGCTATTTTCCAAAATCCTATGGAGAAATTGCATTTCTTTTTTGTCGAGGGAACCGGAAGAAGCTTACTTCCGGGTTTTAGGACACGTCACTGTGGCCTTATAACGACCATACTACCCGCGAACGATTAGCCAACGTTGCAAGCAAGCTAAAGAAAGAAGAAAGCTGAATGATGTTGTGAGAGAGGTACAGAGGAGAATATTACCAGCGAAAGTGAACAAGTGAATGAGGAGGAGGACAGTCATCAACCGATCACACGCGCAGGCTCCGCCAGCAACGCAAAACTGATATGCACAGCCGCTGTGATGTGTGAAGAAGGCATTTGCACAAATAATGGAGAGAAGGCTGTGACCGAGGTCAAAAGCTGAAAAAGCACACACTTGTCCTTAATTGTTATCTTTTTTCTTTTCTTTTTGGCAATAATGGCAAACATCAGCAGACTGAAGATGAGCTACCCTTAGGCTCATCTGCTCCTGGAGGCTTTCATTATTATTGTGGAACTGAATTCCCAAGAGGACATTTTCTGTTACAATGTGGGTTGTTGCAGGAGGCCTACATTCACACTTTGTGTGAGGAAATGACATGTGTGTACAGTTGTCATTTGTTGTGTGAGAATAATTTATTATTTTGTTCTTTATGTTCTCACTTGTGGTGATGAGTGTGAGAGAGAGAGAGAGAGACTGCCCTTTGTACATGTAGCTGTGGCTGACAATAAATAATGTTATTATGAATACATTTGCCTCCGAGTCCTGCATTACTGTGCATGGACTGTATTTTAACATTGGTCATATGAACAATGTTAAAAAACTTGTATAACTATTTTCTCAGGTGGTACTTGGTGTAAAAAGGTTGAGAACCACTGCATATCCAAATTATATATATATACAGTATATATTCAAAGCAAGAATGATGCTCTGATTGTGCTTTCATTCCCTGTGTTTTGGAATCAACAAATTGTGTATTTTTGTAAACAACAGGAAAAGTAATGGGAGTGTTACAATCACGTCTTTCAGTGAAAGTGAAAAACCAAAATGCTGTTAGCTTTGATCCTGAACTCACCATAACCTGTCTGGGACACCAGTTCAGCTGCTCCTCCGATGGGCTTAGTAAAAACACCCACAATGCCTTTCCCCACGCCAGAGATGACCCCTTTGGCATGGCTTCCCGCTGAGCTCTGCGTCTCCCAGTTCCTCTGGAAGTTCTGCATGGGCTGGTCTACAATGCCTGCAATCGCTCCTAAAGGAACAAGGACCAGGTGGTTGTTCTTTAGTATTGGGCTATATTCAAGAAATAGATTTACATAAAGAATGGAAATGTACAGGATGCAAATAATGTCCCCTTAGTAATGTCATTTCAGCAAGACATGGGAAACCGAGTGAGATATACAGACATGCTTTTGCCCAACAGAAAATATCAGACCCTTCTTGTATGACATGTTTTTTATGTATATAATCGGCTGTAAACCAGAGAGGTGCAGGCAGCTGTTTGGTTTCTGATGATATGCTCTGTGTGTCTTGATTTGTACTGCCCTTGGGTGTTTACTGAGTCCCTGCTGTGCTGTCTGCACTCCGTCTCACAGCTCTGTGCCTATAACATGTGTGTGGGAAGAACATCTTTTGATACATATCGAGGGACCTCATGCTAAGGATAAAGAGATCCAATATTCATTGCTAATTTCAATGACTTGCTCTTGGGATTCAGGTATTATTTGTAATCATTCTTTTTGCTGCAATCTTAACAGTGTGATTGCAATTTTTCACGTTTGCAAATGTCTCTGGATCACTTTCTACCTTGTGTGAATGGGATTGTATTGATGTTCACTGTTTCTGTCATTGTGCCATTTCTCATCTAAAACCCCTTTATGTTATTCAGAAGCAGACTAATGAAGCTCAGCGCAAGTTCAACCAGGAAGACCGTCTTTACTCATTCATTCACATATTCCCTGTTTACTACTCTCTCTCCTCTCAATCAGTGATCGGGGGCGTCACTCCTCAGCTAAACGTATCACTTCGCCTCTATTCCCACAAGCCTATCATAGTGCAAGGCTAAACCTTTAAATCTGCTCTCCCCCCTCCTCACAGTTGTCAATTCAGGTGACTCAACGCAGCCCTCCTCCACCCCTTCCACCTTCCTTTCTTCCAAATCCAGGTTCAAGCTCAAACCACCACTCTTCAGACATCCATCAATCCCTTCATGCCTCCACCAGTGTCTAGACCCCAGGGGGGTTTCATCGGTTCGGTTTTCCCCCTCCCGAATGATATTCCAGCACAGCGGGGTCTAATCGCCAAACACCATTACATGCATCTGTGCATTCCCGGCAATAAATATATATCGTTACATCAAAAAACTGTCTCTGATTGAATTAGTGAAAAGGTGAATTAAAGCACCAGGAGCAGATTTCAACTAAATTATTTTTTAACAGAGATTACATGAATTCTTCTGCAATGTGCTGCTGTATTTCTATTCAGGGATGTTGTGTGTGTGTGTGTGTGTGTGTGTGTGTGATTGTGTGTGTGTGTGTGTGTTTGTAAATCTCCAAATACCTAACAAGCTAATGCCGAGTCGGGACAGCCCCTGCCTCAGTCCGTCCCCCAGGCTCTCTGGCAGCTGGCGCCTCCACTCCTCCTGCCGGGTGTAGTGCTCCTCATCCAGCGAGAGGCGGTCCATGTTCCGGGCCAGGCTCGTGGCTAGGTTGGTGATGGACGTCAGCGTGCCTGAACACAAACGTAAAATGCTCAATCCCTGTGTTCAGTGTTTGTTAAAAACTGTACAATGCATGTGCTGTGTCTGGGAAAAATATAGAGTGAGTTATTACTATATATTATTAGTCCACAAATACAAAGTTGTGTGCATTGAGCTTATACATTTCCTGCTCTGAAATATGAATATCTGCGTTACCTTTTGAGATATGTTTGACGAAAGACGTTGTCCCTCTGGACACTCCGCTGACGAAGGCCCCAGGTCCGCGGGTCAGCCCCTCGTACGGCAGCCGGAAGAAGTCTGACACCCCGTTCCCGATGCTGCGCACCAGACTGGCAGGACTGCCCAGGATCTCCAGAGAGCCCACCACCCACCCTGAGGCACAGACAAAACACAGCACAGGATATTAAACCATACCTGTATTATAAAATGAACGTTCTTTCTTTTTATGTTTTATTTCGCATAGTTACTTTTCAGCCTATTTTCAGTTTTCTCTTTCAGTTACGCTTCTCAGTTAACTTGGACTGGTGTTATACTAAACAATTTACAGAACTTATATAATGTATGATCCCACAGTAACTTTTTAAACTGCACATGTGGAACACCTGCTTTTAGGAGGAACATTCTGCACACAAGCCCCTGGAGTAAACTCTCACTCTCCTCCTCTCGCCAAAAGCAGTTCAGAGTGGGAGCTCGATCCAAACATTTTACAGACCTACAAAATGTTTTACATCATGATTATATTTTCAACATTGTGTTTATTCTATCAGAATTATTTCCTCGACGATACAACAGTTCCCAAAAGCATAACACATGCACACTCATGCACACAGACAGACACACACTCCTGCATGAAATCATACATGTGCCACGGTTAGATTTACAGCCTCCTACTATCTCACCTCATCTCTCCCATTCAGCCGTAGAGCCCCCTTCAGAGGGCACGGCTCATTGATATTTATGCACTGACAATTGCATATCAAAAATCAAATAGCCATTTCTCAAGACGCCGACCCCGCTCTGCTCTTACTCTCTGTCAATTTGCACTTGAGTGATGGGCTCTAATGGTAGGAAACCGTCTCCAGCCAGGCCTAGTGCTCGTTTCTGCTTCACATGGTGTCCCAGTTGTGGTCTGGGTAAAGCATAAACTCCTGACAGGAGCCGATGTTTACAGGGCTGAGTCATGCTCGAAAACACATAATGTGCATAAACTGGTATGGTGCATAGATAGTGCAATTCTTTCAGTATTCATGTGTCCATAAGTCTATGCATGTGTGTTGATTTATGCCTGTGGGTGTATGTTTGACCAAAGTACCGTATATTCTAAAATGATCAGTGTCCCAGAATGCAATGCTTCCCCTAACTTCAAGATGACGTAGGAACAGAAGTGTGCGGTGAAGTGACGCGTTGAATTACGAGCAGAAATGAGGGCTCTAACGAGAGACAGCGGGGAGGAAGTGTCGGCCCAGAACGCCATTCTGATGTGGAAATGAGCGGCTAAATCAGAACATGTGTGGAGGCTTTGACTCGACAGCAGGACAACGCAGGAGAGCTGCAGAGCCTTTACAGGGCATTATCTATAACATACTGCCTGCACACCATGAGTCATCAGTCAAAGCTTAGAATAAAAGGGTATATTATGAAATGATAGAATGTAAATCTTTTTCAAGCCTCCAGAGGTTCAGGTTTGACTTTGTGGAGCAATATAGTTTGTGATTCCTACCACAAAGCAATGAAGCCCTTGGGATACAATCATTTCATAGCTTAACTCCACACATTGTGAGAGTCAATTGTAGAATTTCTTAACCAAGCTCATATCCTGTTATTCTTCTGTCCATTTCTCCCTAAATTGAGTGCAAACAACACTGGATTTGAGTTTTAGCCAAGTGCAGCGTTATCCCTGCAGTTTGAATATTGAATACAATTGACTTTATTTCTGACTTGACGAAACAAAGAGATTAGTTTTGTGGGGGTGCTCTGTGTCGACGCCCTCCCACCTCCCCTGGGGTCATATACAAAAAAGAACAGACTTTTTTTTAATAGTTACATTAAACTGTAATTTGTTTAAATCATACAATATTGCAATATACACAAACCTTTTCAGAAACACAGATTTTCAGATTAATTTCCCGTTTCTTGCAACCTACAACAGAAAGGTGAAAGGCACTACATGTGTACTCACTGAATTCACATTGTCCTGCAACATTAAAGGTGGGGTAGGTAAGTTTGAGAAACCGGCTCGAGATACCCTTGTTGGTATATTCCATGGAATGCTCTTAACATCCCCATAGCAATGAATATCTGAAGTGCTTTGACAAAAAAATCCATAAAAAAGTGTCATCTGTGGAAGATGTAGCGCTGTATAAAAGCACGACCAATCATCTGAGCCGGCCCGGCTAAAGTAACTGGATGGCCTATCTGCCTGTCAGCCTTCCATCTAGGCACAAACTTATCTCGTGCCCTCATTGGTTATGTGCGCGTTCGTGTGTGTTGGAGGAGGGGCTCTCTAAGGAAGTGGCAGATTTTCTTCAGCTGTGTATTTTCAAATTCTAGCTCACTCGAGCTGTTTTCTCCAAAACTACCTACCCCACCTTTAAGGCCAAAATGATGATTACCATTGTTTTGATCAATTTTGAGATCAGGATTATTTATCATGATTATCCATTGGTGTAAGTTCATTTTTACTGCTCTTTCCCATTGAAATAAATACTGCTTTCACAGTGCTCTATTTTGACAACCTAGGGCTCAACCCATATCGCCTGTTTTTACCTGCAATATGTCTTGAAACATATAATTATTAAGGGAATATTTACAGAAAAATTGAACCCACTTTCTAGAGTTAAATTCAATGCAGTCTGCTGCTCTTTGAGATCCAAATTAAGAGGTCAGATTGAGAAGAAAGACAATCTTGTGATCTTTTGAAAAATATATATATAAACACATTAAGTGTAGCATGTATGAATGATAACAACCCAGTTTAAAGGCCCCACCCAAAAAGCATGTTCAATGAGACGGGCTACGTTTAACAGGTGTGTGATACCTCAACATGGCATGAAAGGTGAAAACAATCCTGTATGAGACCTAATGTACATTTGTCCACATTGGAGCTTGATTCAGAGGCATCATTATTTGCCGACTGAGCTTCTGTTTTTTTGCTTGAGTGTAACTGCGGCCAGAAGCACGCTGTACAAAGTGGAATACAGCAGGCTCTAAATACGCGTGCTTTAACATCATCTGCACTTAGGACATGTACGAGCCATCATAATGGCTTGTGCATTCATGCCATTACAAGTGAAGGAATATTTTGATAATGATCCTCCTTGGTTTTAGCAGATATGATAACAAGAATAAATCAGATGATATGCTGTAAATCGGTGTTGTCTCAATATATAAAACACAAGCTGGCTTGTTGGACCCTTTGCTGACTGATGTGGCAGCAGGTGAATTTGAGGCAGTTGAGAGAGGAAGACCACCTACCAGCTCTGAAGAGGGCCCCGGCAGCGTAGTGCATGGCCAGAGCGTGCACCAGCTGCCTGGCTGTGGTGCACAGCGGGCCTCTCTCAAACAGGGAGAAGGAGAGAGGAGTGTGGTCTGAAGCGATGTACAACTTGAGGGAGGCATGGATGCTGACCAGCAGGTTGACCGGCTGGATGCTCAGCCTCTGCAGCCGCACAGGGTGCACCAGCGCCTGCACCGCCTGCAGCACCTGGGACAGATGCAACACATTTAGTAAGTAAGGCCCAGGAATACTAATGCACAATAACTTGACTCTACCTCTAGCCCTTTCTAGCATGCACCTTCATTATGTTACAGATTATCGTTTTATCCTATCCTAAAAAATATTATCGAATATGATATGTATGTGAATGTATGATTACAACATTGTGACAAGAACAACACAAATCCCTTGGTTTATTAGTTAAATACTGCTCAAATTGAGCAGAGTTCCTGGGCACGCTTATAAGCAAAGTGAGGTTGGATGCTGCTTCCTGCATGTCTGGCCCCAGCTGAATGCACCGCTGAAGTTATAATCTATTGATAATGCAGTGACTAAACCAGAACACATTCAGCCTGATCAGTGCCTCAATAAAAACATGCCATCATGAATAGTGGACCTGTTCAGGGAGGATGGGGGCTGAGCCACACTTTGTCCCCCTCTGTGGCTCTGCTGGGGCCGAGGCCATGGCACTGTCAGGGATGTAGGTGTGGAACAGGGTCTTAACGTAGTAAACAAAGGTGTCTTCCAGGTAGACTCTGGCAGGTTGGAGCTGGAAGGTGATCTGAGGAGAAAACAGTACAAATATTTAAAGTGGACCTATCATGCTGTATTTGAACAATATATTGTAGGGCCATACCTATATAAAACATGTCTGTGAAGTTTATTTTTCAAAATACCAAACAGATCCTGCATTTTAGCCATGCCTCATTTCGCTCTATTTGCTCTTTCCAGCCCTGTTCTTGCAGGGGGCTGATTCTGTGAGCTGCGGCTGACCACGCCCCCCTGCAGGAGAGGGGAGCGTGCTTTGAGATCAGCTGCTAGGCTGCAGCGCCGAGCGGGGAGAAGAGGGGGAGAAAAAGAGATCTCCGTCCTCCGTGTTTTATTCTTATATGATTATATAGAGTCATTATTCATTTGTTTTAAAGCTCAATAAATAACAAAGACCTTTGACCGGCACTTTTCTAATTTTGTCCGGAAGATTTAAACTTTAACGGACATGTTGACCGGGGGGAAAAAATCTAGCTGAAACTCTGCCGCACGGTCCCCTCGTTCCTTGGAAGAGGCGGAGAGGTAGGTGTTTGTCATCTGCTGGTGGACTAACCGAAGAGAATTACAGTGCTTGCCTCGACGGGGAGGGATTGCATTGAACTA
>NW_011337556.1:0-1902 GCF_000735185.1 Notothenia coriiceps
TAACCTTAACCTTACTTACTTAACTAACTAACTAACTACTACTTATTATTTATTATTAAGTAATAGTACGTAGTAGTTACTTACTTCACGCACGCACACACACACACACACACACACACACACACACACACACACACACACACACTCTCACACACACACACACACACCCCCCCCCACACACACACACACACACACACTTCTCCGCCTCATTCTGTTTTCATTTACTCGTTCGTTATCTGCAGATTCAATCTTGTAGGCTACTCGCCTCGTTTCTTGTAGCCTCGAAAGGGTTTTGGAGGTTGATCCCTCGGTGAACGTTGTTTGGCTTTCTTGTCCGCAGCAGCAGAAAGCATTTTCGAATGTTTGAATGAATCAAAGTGGGTCGTCACCGTCGACTTTCTCTTATGCTCCAACACACAGTTGCACGGGGTGCAGAATAGTTTCCCCCCACTTTTTGCCCGGTCTTTAGTAGAAATGTTCGTCGGTAAATGGATTAGATTTTTTCATCTTGGTGTTTTCTCTATCGTGTGAGCTCCACACGTTCACTCTATACAGTGTTGTTTACATTCTGTGATGCGCGAGCTGATGACGTCACGTCAAGACGAGTCAACTTTTTTTTTTCTCAACTTTGTGGGGAAAAATGCGGGGATTATGCGGCCTTTTAAAAATCTGCGCCATTTTGCTGATTATGCGGTAAATTCTGCGATCGCAGAATCGCGTTTTTCTGGAGGGTCTAGTAAAGGCAGATAGCAATTAATAACAAAAAGATGCTACTTAGTGACTTCCTCAGCTAATGCTAATAGCTGCGGTTAGAGGGAGTGGAGGGTTGGAAATACTTTCATAATCTAGTTTATTCTTCCTGACTTCTCCAACATTTCTAATCTTTGACCTTGAATTTATTTTGAGGACATTTTGGAGCGAGGGCCGTGTTATTCGAGCCAAGTCTTAAATATTTATGTAACAGGGAATCTTCAAGTTTCAAGGCTTTGTCGCCATGTGCACGGCAGCTACAGTGTAGATATGGCAACACTGAAGTCACAGGCTCCTCCAACAGTGAAACATATATATAGGACATTGAACAAATACAACTGATACAACAGTGCAATAATCTTATCTCCTGAGGGGAGTAAACCCTGAGGATCCGACCCCCTGAGGAACAAGTTGACAGAACTCCCGGTTAAATTTAGTGTCTCTCTTTTGTTTTGATAAGCGCTTGGTGTGTCCAGGTCAGCAGATCAAGGCAGCAGCTTCAGACCTCATTGTGTCATAAATATGCCCGTTTCCAGCAACACACACTCCTCTCTCTCCTGGAAGTGCAGTGACATTGTGTGTCTGCCCCTGTCCTGTGGCGACACATTGTTCCTCAGAAAGCAGAGCGCCGTCAGCAGCGAGGGTCTGGGTATTGTTTCACTGCAGACCCAGCGAGGAACTGTGATTTATTGTTGGACACAAAGTCAAAGCTGAATGCCACGCATACCGAGCCTGCATTCTGCTAAACCTCTGAAGGGAAATAAACTCTGACCATATAAGGGACTGTAGGATGTGGTCACACTTGTGTTGACTTATTTTTATAGTGGACCCTGAAGCCAGCATCCACAAAAAATAATGGGATTCCTCTGTTGGATCTTTGATTTAGCAGAAAATACTCTCAACGTTTATGATATTTACACGTTTAGTTTAGCAGGATAATCTCCACATATTAACACCACAATGATTTCTGTGGTAAGAAGCTAACGTTAGGCTATAAAGGAACTACAGCACGGTCACATGACTTCACGTCACCACCACTAAGCTAAAGGTGGCTAATGTTGGGCTATAAAGGAACTACAGAACGGTCACATGACTTCACGTCACCACCACTAAGCTAAAGGTGGCTAATGTTGGGCTATAAAGGAACTACAG
>NW_011337556.1:1918-6505 GCF_000735185.1 Notothenia coriiceps
GCAGCAAATAAGATCTGTGGCAAAGACACTATTTATGATACTTACTACGTTTTGTTTAGCATGGTAATTTCCAAATGTATAATAGTTGGAAGTCCTAAAGTATAAAGTTAATGTTATGTTATAAAGAAGCACGGTCACATGACTTCACGTCACCACCGCTAAGCTAAAGGAGGCTAATGTTGGGCTATAAAGGAATTACAGTACGGTCACATGACTTCACGTCACCACCGCTAAGCTAAAGGAGGCTAATGTTGGGCTATAAAGGAATTACAGTACGGTCACATGACTTCACGTCACCACCGCTAAGCTAAAGGAGGCTAATGTTGGGCTATAAAGGAATTACAGTACGGTCACATGAATTCACGTCACCACCGCTAAGCTAAAGGCGGCTAATGTTGGGCTATAAAGGAACTACAGCACGGTCACATGACTTCACGTCACCACCGCTAAGCTAAAGGTGGCTAATGTTGGGCTATAAAGGAACTACAGCACGGTCACATGACTTCACGTCACCACCGCTAAGCTAAAGGAGGCTAATGTTGGGCTATAAAGGAACTACAGCACGGTCACATGACTTCACGTCACCACCGCTAAGCTAAAGGTGGCTAATGTTGGGCTATAAAGGAACTACAGCACGGTCACATGACTTCACGTCACCACCGCTAAGCTAAAGGCGGCTAATGTTGGGCGTGATGACATTTAGTCGTCTCATCTGCTGTTATTAAATTCATCAGTGGGGTATTTACTGATGTACTTTATGACGTAGAATAAAAAGTGAATATTTCTTCAGTTTGTGTTAACCACATACCCTATTTCAGGCTAAGAACCACAAAAACGGTTTTATACGTATGTGCACTTAAAATCATTATATAGGAATTGATTGGAATTAACAGATCTTTTTTGATTTTTTGCCATATATTTACAACTTTAAGAAATGGAAATCAAATTCCTTAAAATTAGAAAAAATCACATTCCTTATGAATCACATACATTGTATTTTTAAATGTTATGGAGGAGATTTCATATTATAAAATATAGTTCAGAACACTATGAAGATAACAGCAAGTGAACATTTTATAGTATAAACCGAGAAATATAATTATGATGAACCTGAAAATTACAATTGTATTTCTCTTTTTATCTTAATAACCGTTTTCCTAGACTCCTAAACTGCATTGCTTTAATTAATTGTTACCAAGTATTCAGAATATTAAGTGTACATGTAGCACTTAGAAAGTTGTCATAGGCGCTTTCACACCGTTGTACTTTTACCAGGAATAGTTCCGATAGTTCCTGGGATTTTGCGTTCATACCAAAAATATCTGGAATTAGAACTTTTTTTTGCGAACCTTTTCAACCCTTTTTAGTGCCTGCTAGAGAGCAGGGACTTTCATGGGAGAAAAAGTTTTCAATTTCTGATTGGCTGGGCGAATTGAAAACCACGGCCCGTAAAACTCTGAAAACCTTTTTTGAAGCCGCCATTTTATTTGCTCACATTAGCATTATTAGCATTAGCCCAGCGCACCAACGGAGAGAGACTAACTTCTGGCAACACAAAATAAAACATGGGAGCGGTGGAGATGAGGTGTTGGCGCTTCTGGCGATTTACTCGGAAGGCTTGAGCAGCTTCTACTGAAGCCAGTCCCCAACTCCGGGGACTTCCGGCCGGGGACTTCGGGTGGCAGTATACGCAAGCCCCCAGGAAGTGCGCCAGGCTCTGAGGAAAATATTCGTTGTGTCCAAATGGCGGTACTACCATTTCCGTATCAGTCCGTGACGTCACTGGGCCCAGAAATACTTTTCCCCCTTGACTAACATGGGGAAAGAGAGGTCTGTAAATCAGTGGATAATTTGTTTTAAACTAAATAAACTACCCAGTTTGAACTATTGTATTACTATTACTATATTACTATTGTAAAATGAACTAAAAGCCGAATCTAGATTTATTTTCTGTTTCCATTCATTCTAGTGAGCCGAGTGGGAGCTCGGGGGGCGGGGCTTAAGGGGCGCATGCTCTGTGAGCGCACATACGGGTTCTTCTGCTCTGACAGCTAGGCATGATGGGTAATCTGTGACGTTTTGCTCTCTCAAAAGTTGGGCCATTTTGCCTTCCTGCGCCAATGAGCAGCTCTCATAGGAAAGAACGAGACCCCGCCTCCCACGCTGTATCCACTTCTTATTAAACATCCATGAGTAAACGCCGTGAAGTTGTTTGCGGCCTGCCAGTAAACCCAAAGAAGAAAAAGAAGAAGTGGCGTCAGCGGCTCCCTTCAGGGGTGTGAACGCGATCTGCTAGATAGTTTCCAGAACTAAAGATTTCCGGGGAACTAAAAGTACTTGGTGTGAAAGCGCCTATTGACTCTCTGTTTAGATTCATGCTCTTTGCTGCGTACATTACTCAGTTTTCATGAGCTTTACGTAACCTCTTCCCGACACACACCTGTCTTCTCTCTCTCTCAGGGACTCAGGGTTTCCAAAGTCATCAAGTTACTAAATCAGCAGGGAGCAGTTTGAAAGAGTAATGCTGTTATCGGGTTGAATTTCTCTCCAAATACTGGAGGATTTTGCAAAGATGTGACACAGGGAGGGTCGTTGTGAGGAGGAAACGTGTAAGTTATTTGAACAGCATTATCACAAAGCAAAATGAGAAGGGAAGTGGAAGCTAAAACACCCCCATATTTAAATAATGTATATCTATAAAAATATGCAATTAACAGATTCTTATTTCCCACATTTATAGTGGACACAGTTAGTGGTTAGTAAAGCAGATTTATTTCTTTATTAACGGCAGCTTGAGGTGAATTAGTCCACAGAGGTGCTTCACTTTTAGAAATCAATAAGCTGTGTTTGAGTTGTTGAAGGTCTTTACTGCAGGCCAACGTTTTATTAATCCCATCTTTATTTTGTATGTGTTTTGAATTGTGGTTTCAACATTTTACAGCCGGCGCCTCTCACTGTAGAATCGAAGGATATTAAACACGCCACAAATAAATCAGCGTTCAACTTCCTGGTTACTTTTTTCCAGTGTTTTGGTATTTTCTAATCTCTGGTTTCAAGTTCCTCCTCCTCTTTCTCTTCCTTCCTCTTGTACTCTAATATATCCTGCTTAACTTTCCTTTTCCACTTTCATGATTCCTTCCGTTTTTTGTATTTCTGATTCTATCTTTTTATTTAGTTTTACTTTTCCTTCAACAACATACATTTTTTTTATCCTAATTAGTGCGAGAAACGAGTACAGATTTGCGGATGTTCGTTGTCCATTTGTTTGACCCACTTGGACATTCAAACAACAGCTATAGTACTAATTTAAAACGAAATAATTAAACGAAACGAAGGATATAATTATCCAATTGAAATAAATGGAATAAAAAAATATATTATTATTATAGATGAATGTTAATTGTGTAGATAGAATAAAAGAATAAACACAATAATAATAATACTAGTACAGAAAAAACAATAATACAAACAAAGATATATATACAAATACATTATTCCAAACATACATAGGAATATTAACAGATCATCTACAAAGAGGTATTTGTCCATAGCAAATCTATTTTCTAATTTAGTTCAAAGATCAGTACAGGCTTTTTACATATATGTTAGTTTTGGTTTCCTAACCATCCTTCTCCTCTTTCCTCCCTTCCTCATCTCCTTTTCTATTTCTATTCTCCTCCCACCGCTGGAAATACCTCCTCTTCTTCTCACTTTCTCACCACTCAGCTCTTTTCACTTCCCTCTCTGTTTGTAATCCATCACCTCCACCCCTTTTTCTCCAGTGGGTGTAATCTGAATATGTTGGTACATCTCTCCCCCTTTCCATCTGAGCCCCATCTTCTGAGTTATTACTCTCTAATCATCAGTGAAACCAAAACCAATTCACAACGCTCTTACACAAAGTTCTCCATACTCCGTGAGTTTGTACCCGACTTGGATAAGATCAATAAACAACTTTTGTATCTGTTTATCATCTTCATAAAAAACAGATTTCGGCGGGCACACCAGATTTAAAAAAACAAATCATCCACATATGAGATTGTCCTTCGGTAACTTTAAAACGTCAATATCCTACAACGGTGTTTTGAAAATATTAAGGCTCCTCCAAAAGTTCAACAATTTACTTAAAGAGGCCCTATTTTGCTTTTAGGGGTTTAAAGTAGAGACACTGCATACTGATATACACCTGAACACCAGCAGGAGAGGACTCTTTAAAGTAGAGACACTACATACTGATATACACCTGAACATCAGCAGGAGAGGACTCTTTAAAGTAGAGACACTGCATACTGATATACACCTGAACATCAGCAGGAGAGGACTCTTTAAAGTAGAGACACTACATACTGATATACACCTGAACATCAGCAGGAGAGGACTCTTTAAAGTAGAGACACTACATACTGATATACACCTGAACATCAGCAGGAGAGGACTCTTTAAAGTAGAGACACTACATACTGATATACACCTGAACATCAGCAGGAGAGGACTCTTTAAAGTAGAGACACTACATACTGATATACACCTGAACATCAGCAGGAGAGGACTCTTTAAAGTAGAGACACTACATACTGGACTCTTTAA
>NW_011337558.1:0-6639 GCF_000735185.1 Notothenia coriiceps
TCTGATCAGCTCATTTTCAGACAGGTTTTTATAGAAATGGATCAAAAAGAGAGAGAATCTTTGTTCCTGAAACTTTCAGAGTCTCTTTCCACATGTTGATGTAGAAGAGACATGAAGAAGAGGGGACACATGGTGATGTAGAAGAGACATGAAGAAGAGGGGACACATCCTGTCTATACCACTCCTTAAAGAGCTTTACATTCACACTCCATTCACGCCATGCAAGGTGCCAACTGCTCCAGGAAGCTCACGTTTACACACACACACTGCTTCAGGTGAGTTTGGTGTGTGTGAGGTGTGCAGGTGAGTGTGTGTGTGTGAGGTGTGCAGGTGAGTGTGTGTGAGGTGTGCAGGTGAGTGTGTGTGTGGGGGGCGGGCGGGTGAGTGTGTGTGGTGTGCAGGTGAGTGTGTGTGAGGTGTGCAGGTGAGTGTGTGTGTGTGAGGTGTGCAGGTGAGTGTGTGTGTGTGAGGTGTGCAGGTGAGTGTGTGTGAGGTGTGCAGGTGAGTGTGTGTGTGTGAGGTGTGCAGGTGAGTGTGTGTGAGGTGTGCAGGTGAGTGTGTGTGAGGTGTGCAGGTGAGTGTGTGTGAGGTGTGCAGGTGAGTGTGTGTGTGTGAGGTGTGCAGGTGAGTGTGTGTGTGTGAGGTGTGCAGGTGAGTGTGTGTGAGGTGTGCAGGTGAGTGTGTGTGAGGTGTGCAGGTGAGTGTGTGTGAGGTGTGCAGGTGAGTGTGTGTGAGGTGTGCAGGTGAGTGTGTGTGAGGTGTGCAGGTGAGTGTGTGTGAGGTGTGCAGGTGAGTGTGTGTGAGGTGTGCAGGTGAGTGTGTGTGAGGTGTGCAGGTGAGTGTGTGTGAGTGAGGTGTGCAGGTGAGTGTGTGTGTGTGAGGTGTGCAGGTGAGTGTCTGTGAGGTGTGCAGGTGAGTTTGGTGTGTGTGAGGTATGCAGGTGAGTGTGTGTGAGGTGTGCAGGTGAGTGTGTGTGAGGTGTGCAGGTGAGTGTGTGTGAGGTGTGCAGGTGAGAGTGTGTGTGTGTGTGTGAGGTGTGCAGGTGAGTGTGTGTGAGGTGTGCAGGTGAGTGTGTGTGAGGTGTGCAGGTGAGTGTGTGTAAATGACCTTTGCAGTGGAGAGTTCTCTGAGCTGCCGTTCCAGACTGATCCTCAGACCCTGAAGGTTCTCCAGAGTCTCCGTCTTCTCCGACAGACTCCTTTCAAACTACAGGAACCACAGAGTACATCAATAATACACAGTGCAGTGTGTTTAATACATGTAGTGTTAAATAAGTGTAGCTGAGTAAAACACACAATATATGCCTTAAAAATGTAGTGGAGTAGAAATATAGGTAGCATAAAATTGGAATAGGAAAGTTCACGTTATAATAAATACACGTTTTCTATCAGATTTCTTATGTATGTACAGAAACTTAACACAAATACAGTATCCAAACGATTAGGACATTAACATGTAGGTTTTAAGACTGATTATGTTTAATTTCAACAGTAATTAAATAGATTAGCTCAAGGACTGAACTTATTAAAATACTTGGTGGATTTTGGGACATTTGCCGGCAGCAGATCAATCTGAAAATCTGACCTAAAAGACACGCTCTCACTTTAATATTAAACAAAGAAAATGAACTACAGGAACCACAGAGTACATCAAGAATACACCCAGGTACTGCAGATAATACATTTGACCAGAGGTGGAAGTAGTGTTTCAATCCTTTACTTATGTAAGAGTAGAAATACTATGGTCTTAAAGGCGCTTATGTTCATATTCAGATTTTAATCTCACAGAAGAACAGAAGTTGTGTTTTTGTCAGCAAAATTGTGTTAAAGTATCAAAAGTACTCAGTATGCAGAATGGCTTTCCCCCATGGTATCATGCTGTTTTTATCAATAACAACAACTAATGAATAACAACATACACATGTCATAACATTTGAAATACTTTAAAGTTTGGCAAAGTTAGCAGTACAGTGCTGCATCATATCCTTAAAGCATACCATGTGTTTAAAATGTAAAAAGTAGCTAGAAACTATGAGTTAACTAAATAAGTATATTTTCTTCTAAAGTGCAATAGTACTTGAATAAATGTTGATCTGCAGGATATTTTCTAAAAGCTTGGATTTGCAGAAACGAAACAAAAATACAGTGTTGTCAAATGATTAGGACATGATGGTGTCGGTTTGAAAACGATACACTGATTAAGTTCTAAGTTCAGCGTCGGACGGTAATTATTTAGATTAGCTCAAGCACTGAATTTATTCAAATGATCGGATCAATCTGAAAACACACATTTTACCCTGTGCATTGGGTATTATGTAACTGCATGTCGGATGCAAAAGATACGCTCTCACTTTAATATTGAACAAAGAAAATGGCAGCTTGACTGAGCAATTTCATTTAGGTGTATATAAGTTCCAAGTATTACCTTTTCCTTCTCCGCCTTTATCCTCTCCATCTCCGTCTTGAGGCTGGAGAAAGATGCTGTCGGAGGAGAGGAGATGTTACTAAGAGGATCATTAAATCTGATTCCCTTTAAGTGGTTTCTTAAAACCCACATCGAGCCATTCCAACACACTTCAAAGCATGTGAGGGAGAAGCGCTAAGTACTGTAGACACTCTGTAGTTATTCATTAGTCTGACAGGTAACACACACACACACACACACACTTAAAGTAAGCCCGCTCAAAGTGTTTCTCGTACCTTCCAAGATGTCTGAATGAAAGTAATCAACGGAAAGGAAAAGCAGAAACAGAAGAAAATGTAAAAAGAATCCAGAAAGTAAAATATATTCACGTTTGAAACATCCCCACAGAAGTTAAAGGAACAGTTCACCCAAAAATCACTGAAATTGTTTACAGTACAAGTTTTCCTCGGCTCTATATGGTGCAAGAAAAACATAGATATGTATTTCATCACGTTAAAGACAGCGGAGCGTCCGGGTCTTATCAACGCAAACAGACAAACAACAGAAAATAGGTCAGAAAACGTCAGAAAAAACTTCTAAATATGCCTTTGCAGCTTTATCTAAGAGTATTTCATCCATGCAAGGATGCAAGGACAGATGGAAATCAAAATACAACAATGTTTTCAAAAATCCAGCGAAATTAGATTCAAAGATTATCCTCGCACGAAAACAGGAAATTTGGACATTTTAAACCCTTTTTTTGCCGTCTTTCTAAATAAAAGCAGTAATACTAAGGTCTTAAACTACAGATGTCAATGTCCTGATTACATAATGATACCAAGGTAGAATAACAGTGTGTTTTTATTGGCAAAAAGTAATTAAAGTATCAAAACAATAAATAAATATAGTGGAGAAAAATGTGAAGTATGTCAGAATAATACTCTTGTAAACAATACTAACAATACTTAGACTGATAAACTGAGTATGGATACAAAAAATACCTTACGGCCCGTCTACACTCCAGGCATCAAAAAATCTTGAAGCTGGGCGTGTCTGAAGCTTGGCGATTTTTTGCGAGCAACGCGACCAACAACCAATCACATGAATGTCCCGCCCCCGACATACAAAGCAATAGCAATGTTAAAACGAAGTAAACTGGATATAAACTCTCCAAACAGGCGACAAACCTACCAGTTTCACCCACTGTCTCTGCCACCTCCCTCCATGCCTGGTTCCTCCGGTTTGTATCCCGGTAAATAGTTCTGGTCGTAAAGAACCGGGTGATTTGCTACCGTAATTTCTCGTTTGGAATATGAGGAAATGAACTGCGGTCTGGCTCTCCCAGCTTGCACGCGGTTTGATTGGCTAGCGCTTGCACTGGCGGGATTTGCATAAGGATTTGATAAAGGGATTTGATTGGCTGATGCCAGCTTCGCAAGCATTGGGAGCATCAAAAGTTGAACATTGCTCAACTTTTGATGTTCACGATGCTTGCAAAGCCATGCTCCGCTCCCCACAATGCAGTTCGGCGAAGATTAAAAATCTTCTACGTCACCCCATTCAAGTGAATGGGCGAAGCTTTGAAAGATTTTTTTCATGCCTGTGTGTGGACGGGCCGTTAGAGTTGCTGGGAAATCTTTCATATACAGTATATCCTTCTTCAGGCTGTGAGGGAAGGTCTCAGATTTTAAGTGAATGTACAGTCTGCTCACCACTGGCCTCACAAACCCATTGATACATGTGAATTGTTACAGCACTTCATCTCTTTATAGATAAGTCACATCCTCTTCTTCTGAGGGCCCTCTCATGCTAACCACTCCCTCTGTGTAGCTTCAATGATGCTACTTATCGGCCCTTGTATGTGAGACGCCTCCCACTTGTCCACGTATCATTTTTCCCTCTCCTTCCTGCTTCTCGTTCATTTTTCCTCGCACCTCTTGGTTTTTGAATAATTTCCAGTTTTCTGACCTTTTCTCAGTGGGGTGGGAGGGGCGGGGTTGAAGGCATGGGTGAGGTGTTTTTCCATGCCAGATTGGTGCTTACAGTGTGTGTCAGCAACTCATGGCTCCATTATGTAACCTCTCATGGCTTGTGTTTCACCCCCTCTGGCACTTTGTCATGCTCTTATGTAAATAATGTTGGCTCTTTCGCCTGTAAAGTAATGAAGGACGCTCTACAGTGGGCTGCAATGTTTGAATTTCCCCACACTGGACTGTCAAGAGTGGTCATCTACAAAGTTGAGGAAAAATGACATCCAAATGTAATATTTAACTAATAAATACATAGGTATAGGATGTTTTAGAATAAATGTCAGTCCTTTCTTGCATGAAGCCTTGCGTGACTTTGACTCGCCCTCGCATCTTCCCTGACACAACCACTTCCCTTTTAACTGCACGATCTAATTTGTTTCCTGCATGCTAGTGAAGTTAAACTAATTTGCACTGTATTAACACCCTATTTTGTTTTCTAATTTCTTTCCCAAATTTCCTTTTCCTGCCTTTTTTTTTTCTTTCTTAAATTTTATTGCTTTCTGCTAACTCACCTCACCTTTAAGGAGCTTGATCCCAACCAGCCCCAGAAGCAACTGGAGGATCAAAGGAGGGTAGGTACTAACGTTTGGTTTGCTGTGGTCCGCTGCAGGCCAACAACTGACTGACTGTTGTGATGCCCTCACAGTCACACTGCTCCACAGCATGGCCATCACTCACTCCCCTGTCAGTTATACGATATGAAACATGTGTGGCACATCAGCGAATGGACCTGAACTCTGGGTGTTCATCTCTTCTTTGGCATTTTGTGACATGATTGGGCCGGAGGGGCTGAGTTGCATTGATTTACATCAGACCAATATGGGGAAACACTGACTGTCACCATATGTTGAGATGAGAGAGGGCACAGTGTCGCCTTTGAACATCACTGACTGAGGTTGGAGGGCAAAGGTCAAATATGGAGATGCTGTGTTTTGAGATCTTTCAAAGAGGGGTATCTTTTCAGGATTAGCCTCCAATGATTTTCCACTCCTTTTTCATGTATTCTTGTTTACATTTCTATTGATACCCGATTTCTGTACAGCAGAAATTAGAATTTCTAAAAGTAACTAAAAAAATCCATTCTGCAAAAGAGATTTCTATGTAAACGTGTAACTTATTACAGCTTTACATTGTGGGGTTTTCCATGTGTGACTGATCAATTTCTGTGACATTGTAACTTTAGTTTAATCTTCTAACATCCATTTTCACTAATAGGGCGAAGCTCTGCGGCAGATCTTGGTCAATCGATATTACGGGAACGTGAAATCTGGCCCGAGGAGAGATAGCCTCACAACCTTCAGCAACGGCCCACTTGCTGTTGCAGCGCCGGGGAAAACACCTACAGGTGTGTGTGTGTGTGTGTGTGTGTGTGTGTGTGTGTGTGTGTGTGTGTGTGTGTGTGTGTGTGTGTGTGTGTGTGTGTGTGTGTGTGTGTGTGTGTGTGTGAAAAATGCACAACACTAAATTGAGTCAAACATTAAAATAGTTGAGCTTATGCAGCTGCTACATGTTTAGAGATAGAGAGAACTGTGAAACCTTTCAGCTGTAGTCAGGCCTTTCAAACTTTAACTAAAGTGAACGACCTTCACGAAAGGTGCTTTCCAAAGCTTTGGGATCTTTCAGGGTGTCCAAGATTGGATGGATAATAATAAGAACTTAGTATGTTTGTAGCAGTTATTTAGTTTTAATATTGAATGATTTCTTTACAATCAGGGGGCCCTATTTTCAGGGTGTCTGCAGGGTCTTAAAAAGTATTACAAGTTGATCAATCAATTTAGTGAAAATGAAGGCTATTAAAAAGTATTAAACAACATTTCCCAAGTTATTACATTTTGTAGCTTGTTTTCAATAAGTATATCAATTGTCCAAAGAGGTTGTATTCTACAGTCTGCCTGAATGTAATCATTGCGTAGGTGTGTAGTGTGATTCTGTGTAGTTTATTTATGGCATCCCGTTGGGTTTGACGTCATCTGAAGAGGACATCGCACGCTCACTGCTTGATAGCCCGTGAAGGTCCGTTTACGCCGGTTGCTAAACAACATCGTTATGGGGAAATGCAAGTTAACGTCCAAATGGTTGGAAGATAAGGAGGAAGGACAATCAATACTGTATATAGTCAATGTGAGGTAAAGTGTGTCGCCAATGTAACCGGTTAAAACTCCAAGTGGCGATGAGGTCTTAAAATGTATGGAAAGGGTCTTAAAAG
>NW_011337559.1:0-4912 GCF_000735185.1 Notothenia coriiceps
CCTGTTTGGGGAGGTTTATATCCAGTGTACCTCGTTTAAACATTGAATGGACAGCTAGCAGGCATAGACAGTATATATAGCTAGCATGGAATGCTAGCATTTTGCTTTGTATGTCGGGGGCGGGAGATTCATGTGATTGGTTGTTGCTCGCGTTGCTCGCGTTGACTCCCCAAGCTTCAGACACACCCACCGCCAAGCGTCAACGCACGCTGCTGTGTGGACGCTCCGTTACGGCGCCCCTGATTACAATGCCGTTATGTGATGACTTTCAAAGAGAAAAGCAAGAACACTCGGAATTAAGTATTATTTTATTCTTTTAAAATGTTTTTCCGATTTCATATCATATAAACACCAAATCCCAACATGCATTGCGGCTAAAACATCCAATCGGCGAGCTTAAACCATAGCTGAGGATCTTGGGTAATCGCTCGAAATGCCTACGTCTGTTTCCGGTTATTTTTATTTTGAAATTCAGTTCCTGACGGACGCCAAAAAAGCCAGAGATTATGGAACTAAACAAATAAATAAAAACAAGGATAATTGTGTGTTATTGGTGAGTAAATAACAGTGTCTTATTTTGAAAAGAATAACAAATTAGAAGGAAAAAAAGATTTTAAAAATACAGATTTCAGTATTCTGAGGCTCTGAGCCCCATTTATTTTCCTCACAGACGGCAGCAAAAGTCCGAAATTATACGATTTAAAATAAAAGCAATAATTGTGGCTTGATATTGAGTAAGAACATGTTTTTATGAACCACACAGCTTCCGCTCTTCCTATAACACGTAATGCCGTGAGACTACCAATAGACATACATTGCTTTTAAAATCGTGCGGTGCAACACGAAAAAAGGGGGAAATCGTGTTGGTGAACACGAATCAATAGATTAAAAATCGTGTTGGTGAACACGAAATGCCATGAGACTGGGTTGGAATGATACACAGAGATCAGTCGAGGGCATTAGTGTATGATCTGTATGAAAGTGGCCATTTTGGCAGGCCATATCATGTAGACAGCCAGTCACCCTCTGTGAGGCAGAGTCAGACCCACATTTGTGCAGCGTTGCGTTCACAATACCTACATACATAAAAAAATTAATCCTCAGGCCAGCAGGCCACTTAACAGGCCAGGCCATCGGGAAACCTCCCGGTGCTCCCGGTGGCCAGTCCGGGCCTGGCTGGCCGGCTCTGATGTGATTGGTCCACTACTTACATATGTCCTGGCCCGGGAGGTACAATGTTCCGGACAGATAGTCAATAGAAGCGCGAGGGATACGTAGTGATGTCACTATGTTACAGAAGTAAACAAAGGAGTCCAATGGAGGTGTTCCAGGCAGGGGAGGGTGCGTGGGAGTAAGTGAGAGAAACTCTCTGGAGAAATTCAAACCTTTGCACACAATTTACGAGCACAAAAACCTATAACATTTCAGGAAAGTGAAAAGCCCCAAAACATAATAATGCCTCTTTAAATAAAGAACTGTATCAAGTCAGTTTATCTTAACTCTTCATTAAAGCGATCAGTGTTTTCCATTAAAGCTTGCCGTTTGTGTCCTAAGAGTGTCTTACTGCTCGGCAGCGAGGGAGGAGTGTGTGAGAAAAGTACTCTGTGTTATTCCAGGCATTAGCTCATGTAGTCAGGTGTTGGTTGGAACCGGTGTCTGTCCGCTCAGACAAGGCAGCCATTATGCTGAGAGAACTGTGCTACAGCTTTTCACTGGCCATCAGTTATAAAGCTGGCTTTTCATACACATGAGGTTCATATCTGTGAGGACGATTTAGCAACAAGTGACTAGCTCGCAAAGAGTGAAAGAAAAGGAGGCCACTATTTAGAGAGTGTTTACTCAATGTCAGCGTTTCTGAAGCTGTCTGATATTAATTGAAAATTAAGTGAATGACGAAGAGAGAGGCAGATACACCTTAATGTGCTTTTTAAAACTGAAAAGTTATTTGCTTAGGTTGTGTGCTCAGGCAGATATTTGCATTGAGGGGAGTGGGCAGCTGAGAGTGAGGGTGGAAAAGTGATGGCAGCCTGAGGCGGTGTGAGAGAAAAGTTGAATGAAGAAAGTGGAATTTATCGTGTCAGGGGACGTCCTGGGAATGTATCGCATTGATTTAATCTTTGCACCGATCAGTGTCATTAAGTCATCCAGCCAATTAAACATTTAGCTTTCTTCTCCTTTCTGAGACACACTTTATCTCAAATAAACACTTCTTACCTTTGAGCATACTTTCACAGTGAGATAGGGCGGATTGAGTTACCGCCGCCCCAACCCCCCCACATCCCGGACTCTTAATCCTGCAGGTAGAGACGGCTGTGCTCCACAGAAACAAAGGGTGGCTGTTCGCCCAGAGGTCCTCTGCTCCGTCCGGGCACCAGGCATCGTCCCCCCAGGAACTGGGCAGGGCCGATGACAGTCTGTATTTGGATACATGCTGAGAGGCCCTTCATTGGGTCTGACCACTGTGAAGGTAGAGCTTTGTGTACTGCAAGAACACACTCTTTATCCTGCCAAATATATTGCCATCCCCATTGAAATATATACAGCAGCTATGTATACATTAGGGAAGGAACAACTCTCCTTTTCATTGGCTGTTGCTGTGAGGAGGCTCGTACTATAGTTGAATGACCGTGGTAGAGATATCAGTACTTAACATTGATTTTTATCAGCTATGTATATCAATCAAGTGGATGCTTTCCCAGCTGTTGTGAAAAAGTATTAATCTATACAGTCTCTGGTATTACTATGTCTTTACAAACTTCTGAATCATGTTTGGAGAGGCTCTCCTGTTCTGAGATCTGTCTTACACTCTTTAGTCTGACTAAAGCTCCTCCTCTCATCTTAACCTGAAAGTTATGTCAGTGTGATCTGCACTAGAAAAATTATGAATTCGATTTGACTTTATTTTTTTTAGCAGTGGTTGCACACAAATGTATCTAAATCAATATGGATATTAAAGAGGCCCTTTTATGCTTTTTAGGGTTTTCCCTTCGTTGTAATGTGTTATATAGGTTTTTGTGCATGTAAATGGTCTGCAGAGGCTAAAATCCCAAATTTCCACCTGCCTGAGACGCCTCCATTGGACTCCTTTGTTTATTCTGTAACATAATGGCATCACTATGTAAGCCTCACGCTTCTATTGGCCAGCGCTCCAACACATTGTACGTGATATGTGTAAGCAGTGGATCAATCAAAACAGACTGGGCCCTGGTTTCAGACAGAGGGTGAAAAGAGGTGCTGCAGCACAGGCAGGATGAGGAAAATAAAGACCTTTCTGAACATTAAAGCATGGACACATGTCCCAGTAGAGAAACTTAATACTCATATCAACCTGAAAATGAGCAGAATATGTCCTCTTATTATTTGTAAGTAAATCTAAATGTAATATTTCACTCAACTTTACTTTTTAATTAATTCAAACCATGTTCATTATACGAGAAGAGATTATGCAACCATGTCCTTTTTTTGTACATTCAGATCAATTTAATGGTTCAATATCTGTTAGGGGTGAGCGAAGCAGGCAGGACCCAAATGCAGATTACACTGAAAATACCTTTATTTCAAGGGTTAACACGGACAAACAGAACACTAGCCCGCTCAAACACAGTCACAGATAAACAAGAAACCACCAATGACAGACAGCAAAAACAGAACTTAAATACACACAAGACTAATCAACGAAACAAGAGACAGGTGAGGAGGGAGGAGAAAACACAGTGGGGACAAGGTGAACACAATCGGGTAATCAGACAGGAGGGAACACAGACAGAAAACAACAACAGGCAAGAGAGGGGGTGAACACTTATCAAAATAAAACAGGAAACCAAAGACAGAAAAAGACAAGACAAAACAAAACACAAACAGATCGTGACATTACCCCCCCCTCAAGGGACGGATCCCAGACTTCCCTTGAGGGGTCGCGAGAAGAAAAAAAAAACAAGGTCAACAATAGGTTAGGTGGAGGGAGACCGGAGGAGGGACTCAGACTGACATCCCGGGGCAAAACAGAAGCCGAGAAGGGGGACTCAGCCGGACGGCCCGGGGGAACAGCAGACGCCGAGAAGGGGGAATCGGGCGGACAGCCCGGGGGAACAGCAGAAGCAGAGAAGGGGGACTCGGGCGGACGGCCCGGGGGCAAGGCAGAGTTCATGGTGGGGGTCTCAGGCGGACGGCCCGGGGGCAAGGCAGAGTTCATAAAGGGGTGAAGGCCACAGCGGGCGAACTCAGGGGGCCAGGCATGAGGGCGAAGGCACCGGCTGGAAGAGTCAGGGGGCCGAGCTCAAGGGCGAAGACCGCGGCACTCAGGGGGCCGGGCACAAGGACGGGCAGGAGCTGGTGGAACCCCTGGCGGGTCAGGCGCAGACGGGACCCTGGACGGAACATGGGCTGGTGTCAGTGGGACCCACGACGGAGCAAGGGCTGGTGTCGATGGGACCCCAAACAGGACAGGACATGGTGTTGACAGGAAACCCGGCGGAGCACGTGTCGGCGGGACCCCCAAAGAAACAGGTGTTGGCGGGACCCCCAGCGGGACAGTTGTCGGCGGGACCCCCAACGGCACAAGACATGGAGTTGGCAGGACCCCCGACGAAATAGGTGTCGGCTGGACCTCCAACGGCACAGGACATAGGGTTGGCAAGACCCCCGGCAGAGCAGTAGTCGGCGGGGCCTCCAACGGCAAAGGACACAGGGTTGGCAGGACCCCCGGCAAAAGAGTAGTCGGCGGTACCCCCAACAGAACAGGACATGGAGTTGGCATGACCCCCAACGGACCAGGAAATTGGGTAGGGACTTGAGAGGGAACTTGAGAGGAGACTCGAGAGGGAACTCGAGAGGAGACTTGAGAAGTGACTTGAGAGGGAACTTGAGAGGTGACTCGAGAGGGAACTCGAGAGATGACTTGAAAGAGGACTCC
>NW_011337560.1:0-5028 GCF_000735185.1 Notothenia coriiceps
CTGCAAAGAGACGTATTGTGTGAAGAGAAATTGAAGATGTTGTTTAATTGCTGATATATTTATGATCCACGTCACGTATTCAGTTTCGGCGGCATTTCTTCCAGTTTGTCCAAAGGTCTTCTCATCAGGGCTCTATAAATAGAGAACTACGGCAGATGTGTAATATTTAATGCAGCCGAACCGTGTATTATAATGCCGTTATGTGATGACTTTCAGAGAGAAAAGCAAGAACACTCGGAATAAAGTATTATTATTTTTTAATTTGTTTTATGTTTTTCGGATTTCATATCGCATTAACACCATATCCCAACGTGCATTGCGGCTAAACAATCCAATCACCGAGCTTAAACCATAGCTGAGGATCTTGGGTAATCAGTTCAGTGGCTGTGTATCGCAATGATGCTCGAAATATCCCTTATAGGCCTACGTCTGTTTCCGGTTATTTTATTTTGAAATTCAGTTCCTGACGGACCCCAAAAAAGCCAGAGATTATAGAATTAAACAAATAAATAAAAACAAGGATAATTGTGTGTTATTGGTGAGTAAATAATAGTGTGTTATTTTGAAAAGAATAACAAATTAGAAGGAAAAGAAGATTAAAAAAATACATATTTCCGTATTCTGAGGCTCTGAGCCCCATTTATTTTCCTCGCGGATGGCAAAAATAGTTAGACATTATACGATTTAAAATAAAAACAATAATCGTGGCTTGATATTGAGTAAGAACATGTTTTTATGTACCCCACAGCTTCCGGTCTGCCAAGACCCGAACGGACAAAAAGACGTGCTGCAAGCACGAAACATACTACCAATAGAAATACATTGCTTTTAATAAAAATCATTCTGTGTGACACGAAAAAAAGGGGAAAATCGTGTTGGTGAACACGAATCAATAGATTAATGTCATGACTATCACACGAAATGCCGTGAGACTGGGTTGATACATCATGCCGACTTGAAACGTTTTCCTGGATTAATCAACATGTATTATGAGATGTTTCAAAGGCAAACTGTTTTGAGACATTAAACTGTGAATACAACAACATAGCAATACATTTATATGGGGTAATAGACAGAGTTTAGTCTTTCTCACGCACACAAAATAATAATACTTTCTGAATGCTGACATCTTGGTGGTGGATTTTCCGAGAGCAAACATTAAACATGAATTCCCGTTGCAGACTGTGATTGATTGCCTGCTTGTTTGTTGTGCTTGTGTAATGAATGCTATCTTGAAACAAGCATATAGAATTAACTTGACATGTTTTGTATGTACACGTGAACACAACCTGTCTACAGCATGTACAGTCAATTTCCATGGAGATTGATTAAAAGCATTCTGGTCATGTAAGACATCATTAAGTGAAGTAGACAAGACAGGCTGTGGGGAGAAAACACTTAACATCACATCACTGTATAGCAACTTCCTGAAGCTTAACAGCGCATACATTTTTTAAGCCTTTCACTTTTGCACTGAGCCCTTCCTGCTTTAATGTGTTTTAGAATTCACTGCTTCCCTCTTTGTTGAAATTATGTATCAAAATGCTCTATCTTCCCTTTTCACTCCTTTTTATCCAGACTATGTTTTACTTCTAACTTCAAATCTGTAGTTTACTTGGCTGATTCAGACTAATCAATTAAGATGCAATCTACAAATATTCTATATCAGTCTTCTTATATGTGAAATGTAATGATTGTCACATTAATGCATTACTAATATAATCCCCCCAAAATGTAATGGGTACTTAAACTTGCGGTTCTTAAAGTACATAGTGAAGCGAATAATGCTATTCTTTTGAATGCAGAACCTTTACTTCAAACTGAGTATTTACACTCTTGTATTACTACATTTAGTACAATTAAAGATCTGATTATATCTTGTACCCTTGTTCCTGACCACAATCTAGAAGCCCATATTACATGTTTCAGTGTAATTTGTCATACTCTTATGGTAATTACCTTTTGTATATTTATATTCTCAAAAACATTTCACATGAATAGTTTTTTGAATAGCTTTTAAAGAAAGCCTATTGTGCTTTTGGGCTTCTCCCATTCCTTCAGTGTATATAGCACAGACAGTTCGAGAAAGCAGCACTTTTTGAACACTAAAGGATGTAAATGTTACATAGAGGGAGAAAAAATACATTTATTAAACCTGAAAATGTGCATAATATGTCCTTTTTAAATTGCATTCCTTCCCAATACATCATAATGAGTTAAATGGATATAATATACCTAAAATGATTCATATACTTTACAATTTTCTTGTCTGACGATGAGAGAGAGAGGATATTAAAAAAAAGGAGAGCACGATTGACAACCAATCATGCAAGTATATAGATAAGCACCTACATACAGTTCAGTAGGTGATAATGACAGAACAGTGTTAGCTCTCTACGCTCTTGAATAATTTCAATGTGAACAAAAGGCTGACTGGATCAAGTGAAATAGAAATGCCAACCCTGGTTCTGACTCTTTCATTAGAAAAGGCACCTAGTCTCACATAATATTGTTTCCTGACATGATGGAGCAGTGCATGGCTCAATAGAATGTCTAAGATCAGGAACTCCTTTGACAAAACATGTGTATCTTAATACAATGGTAGTGTGAGATGTTACTATTCACAATTTATTGGCATCAGGATAACATATAGTCGTTCATAACATAAATGGTTATTTTCCAGTAATGAGGGGCAATTACGCCATCTTAGTGAAGTTGTCACTGTCCCTTGTTGCACTGATCTGCTTAGTGATAGCAGAGGAATTAATTGAGTCAGTAGAGATGAATGGCTGTGCACTTTGCAGCATCGAGTGACTTTCAAACCATTGATTTGTCTCTTATCTTGGATAATAAGACGCTGTAAGTGGAGGGCAGGGTGGCAGTGGTTATCCAGAACAAAGACACCTAATGCTGCCTGTTTCTTTGGCAATGACAGTTTTGTCACCAAGTATAATTAACATCAGCATAGGTTGCTAGCATTGGCATAGCAGCAGTAGCAATGGTAGAAGAAAAAGCAGTATTTATGTTTTATCTTACAAGAGGGATAATTCTTCTTCCAGGCAATGTAGCTAAGTAATGGTTTAAAAAGCAACTTGCAGGTTAGAGACACCAGTGAATAAATGTGTAGGAAAATGATGAATACACTAGATTTTCCCAAAAATATACAGAAATATACACTACAGTGACATCTGGCGTAGTTTTTAGTAAGACATTTCCCTTCCGCATAAAAAAGCCTCCGCACGTGACCTCCCGCGTGTGACGTAACATGGGGGAAACAAGGGGGAGAGCGGCCGGTCTAACGTATGAATAAACATGGATCACAATGCTAGTTTTGACACAGAAGCAGTAGCGTGGCGTGGGTAAAAAATGAGGGGAAGCCAATAATACTTCCTTTCTTTTGGGTCGGGGGTGTGGTGGTCAATGTAATAACGTAACCAGATGAGTGATTACAGCAGCCGGTATCATTTTACACACATTTGTATCTTACAGATGCAGGACTTACTCACGCCTGTTATCTAATCGACAGGGCCGGTCGGACGATGTGGGCCGGCCGGTAACCGGCAGGGCTCGACATTATAAATGGCCCGCTGGCCCGGAAGCACTATTTAGACACCCCGGGCCAGCATAATTGTACTTTCCACTTGCCCGCTCGGGCCACTAAAAATATTGCTTTAAAAGAATTGTCCGGTGGTATTGGTATTTTGACGAGCAATTTAGTTAAATGGTTTCGTTTATCAACGCTACAACATAGAGTTCCGTGAGTCGGTTGTCGTTGTTGGGTGAAAAGCAAACATCTGCCACGCTCCTTCACTACAGACTATCGCGCCACCTAACCATTCGCCAAAATGTTTTTAATACCAGCGGTAACCGGCCAAGCGCCGGGCAAAAAACATTCTTCAAATAAAAGAAAGTTACCGGAGGAGTTAAAGGAGAGTGACAGGGAGCATGAGAAGAAGAGGGAGAGAAAGTTTCAGCCAGCTTGATCGATGGAGTTGGCTTCTAGTGGTGCAGTGACGCGTCCTAAAACCCTTTTATAATCTATTGATTAGATTTATGATTCGAAAATTATAAAAGTAGGATAGACATGTGGATATTATCCGGCTGAACAAAACGTGCATTTATCAAACAGGTTTGTTTTCCACAGACCTTATTTCCAGCTATTTTCCAAAACCCTTTTGAGAAATCCCATTGCTTTTTGTCGAGGGAACCAGCAGCTTACTTCCTGGTTTAGGACGCGTCACTGCATCTCTCAATATGATGCCAATATAAACCAAGGTCTTCTGCGGCTCTGTACATCAATGCCGACCTATGCTGACAATTAAGTGAAGAGTAGACAATATAAAGGATTGGCGAAATGTCCCAGCAGTTTAGGATAGCCATTACATTTCTAACTCCTAATGAAAGGAAGGCAGAAAGTGCATTATAACAAATAATAATACTCTATAATAGCAGACTATTTTTAACAATGACCACAATATCATTATTTTAATAAACCAAATATGAACAATTGGAGGAAAATTAGGAAGAACTGATGATTCAAATGTTGTAGTACAAGTAGTAATGTAGTTTGTGCATACATTATATTGCAACAAATGTGTTAATTTTCTTCATCATTATCGATTCTTTTTTGGACGAGTGCTCCGGGCCAGTGGTTACAATGGTGGGGCCAGTGATAATATACCGGTAATGCTTGGGCATTTTACCCTAAATGTCTACAAAACAGAACAGGTAAAAACAACACGCCCAAGCGGTGGGCCGGCGGTAGCCGAAGTGGGCCCGGTCCGAGAGTCCGGCTGAATTTGTAAGTCTCCAGTCCGCCCCTGGGGAGAGAGAGACAGCGAAGGGGGGAGAGAGAATGTCATACGGTGTTCTTGATAAAGTGTGGAGACGGAGTATGTGCCTGCAGGGAGGGTGGATCACAACGCACGCCAGGAACGAACGCCTAGCTCCGGTCCTTTTCCCGGAGGGAAAACTGTGGACCTCGGGATGCCCCTGACAGGCTTGAGTTTGTGCAACCTGCACAAACAC
>NW_011337560.1:9701-23098 GCF_000735185.1 Notothenia coriiceps
AAAGTCCGACCCCTCGCCACAGCACAAATCTGCTGGCTGTCAACCTGCCCTGCTGTGTAAACTGCAACTGACGCGATTTGTCCGCTGTCTCTACGGTCGGGGCTGTCTGGATGCAGCTGCTGTCTCTGCTCAGTCGCATTGAGGCAAGAATTGCCTCCAAGCCCCCGACCCCATGCTCCTTCACCAGCTCCGCACGTTGAAAATGGCGCTGATGTTGAGGCTGCAGCTCTGGCTCAGGTACAAAAAAGCCCATGCATGCCACGCGCGCGCCTCAGTCTGCAGACTGACACCAGTCTACTCTCCTCAGTGGAGTCGCTCCTCTGGCCGCCCGTGGGCTTGTATGGTTCCTCTCTTGCTGAATAATAACGCCCGCCTGCACCGACACGCGCCCCCCCCCGGCCCGGCTGCGGGCACCTCGAAACTTTGAAGCTGCCACAGGACCTTCCTCCCAGCTGGCGCCCTCCACTTTCTCCCGCTGGCGCACGCGCTCGAACCGTCTGCCATGCAAACGACGTCTCCAATCGCCTCGCGCCACTCGCGCCTGCTCCTGCTCGACCCGTCCCGCTCGCACCCAGCGGAGCGAGAGCGAGCGCACGCGGCCGCATCCTGGGGCATCGCCGCCATCCGCTCCATTCCGCTGAAGCACTCGTACAACAACACTACCCAGTAAAGTACAAGGTTTGGCTAACAGTGCTAGTAATAGATTGAATGAGCAATGACAAGGAACGTCCGATCTGGGGCTGGCAGGGTTTATGTTTTCCATAGTTTTGCGCCTCTTGTCTGATTGTGTGTTATTGCTTTGTTTTTTTCGTACTTTGTTTGTATAATGTGTGGTGTTGGATTGGTTGTGATGTGGTACATTGTATTTTTTAAATGTGTAGTTACCATCTTTTGAAAGAACGATTTGAGGCCAGGAAAAAAGGATTCTGGTCCAGGATCTAGACCTCAGTGTGTAGTTATGAGATTGAATCAATGCTCTCCGTACAGTGAGGCAAAGACACGAGTACCAGCTCTACCAGAGGGGAGTCAGCACAGCGAGCTGTCGCTAGGCTAGACCGACAGACCAAATGAACCAAGAAATCCAAAATGCGCCTTGAATCTATCACACAGCAAAATAACTCAAACTGACACGTAACGAGAAGTGTAGATAGAAGGAGAGTCACAGCATATAGGGGTCGATGATAAAATGGCCGCTTGCAATCTGGAAGGAGCAAGATAAAAACAAAACGACGGAGTGTACCGGTTGTTGCCGTTGTGAACCTGAATGGTTACCCCGCGTCCCACGACGCATACGACACCCCGCGATCACAGTACCAGGCCCGTCAGTTCCTGATGCTCCTCTTAGGGCTGCGGGCAGTTCTACCCTCTCTGCGACATGGCTGTCCAGCGTCGTCCCCACATCAAGCGTCCCGAACACGGGCGATACTTACAACCTGAGCCTAGCGTGCCACGTTCGTAACATCGCTAAACTTCCTTTCTTGACGGTTTTCTCAGTCAACTAATGCTATTGATAACAGTAACATAAATTAACACAGCCCTGCACACTGCAGTCATTATATGCCGGGTCTGTGGTTCATCATCTTCTTTTTCATTCTCCTCCTTATTGACTGACATTAACGTTAAACATTGCACTCATGTTACTCACCGAAACCTTGTAAAGCCGGTCCCGCATGCTGGCTCTTACAGAACCGACTAACTCCTCTTTCGTGTATGTACAGCTCTCAACGTGCCCAGACTTGTAGTGATTTTCACCTCGTTTTATACTTTTATTCTCATTCTGAAAGAATGAGGTGAAATGTGCCAACGTGACGGCCATCTTTGTGTTGGTGACGCGTATTGTGCGGGACCAGAGACATGTAGTTCACTGAGCGGCTTAACACAAAAAAATGTGTTACTTCACAGTTTTACGACACATTTTTATTTTTTTGACTTGCAAAATGTTCTTTTAAATTGACAAACATCATATGTGTAGTTCGTGGCACAATTCAAACGGGATCAAAAGATACGTTTTCTTTCTCCATTGAATTCAATGTATAATTTTCCGCTTCCGGGGTCCCATGAGCTCCCCCGGACCGGGAGGGACTTCGCCTCTCTATTGGGGCACTGTGCTGACATACCTACCAAACGTCATCTCATAATTAAGAGAGCTGATTGGCTGTAAGTACGTGTGCCGCGAAAAGTTTAGATGTGAAGAGGAGACGAGAGAGAGCAGCTTATAGCGATTACAATAAGTAAAACGGAAAGAAAATGAATTAAGTTGACCATCTACTTCAGCATGGTAAGTTCATTTTATGTCATATCTTTTGTTGATCTTCTGTGTTTTGCCTATAGGCTAGGATCGATTGATATTGTGACCTCGGTTATGAGTGTCTTGTGTACTTTGCGGTACTTAGTCCCCCGAACTATTTAGTCCCTGGAACTGTCCTAGTAGATCGCGTTCTCACCGGAATATACTGCCACCCGAAGTCCCGGAGTCCCCCGGAGTTGGGGACTGGCTTCAGTAGAAGCTGCTGGGTAGCGTCTTCCGAGTAAATCGCCAGAAGTGCCGACACCTCCTCATCAGTCCACCGCTCCCATGTTTTCTTTTGTGTTGCCATAAGTTAGTCTCTCTCCGTTGGTGCGCTGGGCTAATGCTAATGAGGCTAATGATGCTAATGCGAGCAAATAAAATGGGGTTTTACGGGGTGTGGTTTGCCCTGATCTTGGGAAAAGTACTCCGGTGTGAAAGCGTCTATTGAAACGTGATGACACTTCAGATACAATTAAAGCGACAAAGCGGCAAAATTCATCATAAAAGGAAAAAAAGACAATACACTTCACCAGCAGATGTAAAAATGTTTAATTGCAAATGCAACTCATTAAAGGTTAATGCAATTGGAATGCAAAAGGATCCTTATACAATAAAGCACTGATTCAAAAGCTTTAGCACAGACATTTTGACCTCACTGTTTGTATGATTTGTTTGTGTGTGTCCGTTAGCAGTCAGGGCAAGGAATTACAAGAACCAGTTGTGGTTTACTTCACTGGAGTGAAAGGCACAGGCTACACAGGAGCTGAATGTCAAAGCGAGCCTTCGCACCATCCACAGTTGAAGTGGTGCAGGTCGCCCTCTGCCGAAGCAAATTAAGCTGACGCCCAATACCTTAGGATATGTACGTGACTGTGTGCTTGTACCTACCGGGGTGTGTGAAGGCTAATACGCCCTGACAGGCTGATAACATATTTTGCGTCATATCGTTTGGCATCATTAACTAATAAAGATGGATTGGCCTTTGTTCCCCGTCAATGAGTGTTTGTAATATGGGCCTGCCGCCGTAGTGTGTTTGTGTGTGTGTTTGGGTGCAAGAGAGAGGAGTGCTTTTTTAAGAGGTCATGGCTTTCCAATCCACAGATCAGAATCTGGCTGGACCCAACCTTCTCCCATGATGCTTTGGAGGCGGAAATTTTGGAAATACTCCAGGCGGTGGCTAGGATACAGAGAGAGAATTTAATATAGGATGCACACAACTCTCACATACACATTTACACATTCATACACAAATATACTGCACATCTCATTACCTCCGCAGAAGAGGTCATGTTTTACGCTAGGCATGTCTGTCAGACAGCAGAATTATGGAAAAACTACTGGCCTAATTTTCATGAAATTTGGTGGAAGAGTCTAACATGGGTATAGGAAGAACTTATTAAATGTTGGATTGGATCCAAACCATGGCGCAGATACACAAATCATTTTTCACTTTCGTAAACATTGCAGATAGGACATTTGTGCTGCATTAAGGTGCTGTTGGAATACTCGATAAATGAGTTCCTGACTAGGAAATTGTATGTCGTAACCACAATGGAAAATCTCCCAAAGTTTTGGTATCACTAGCTGAGTTGTGGCAAATTACACTCATATGGTTTGAAGCAATAGAAAACAGCAAATATTTATTTAAGCGTCAATGTTCTTTCCATTTTAGGAACACACTGAAATTGGACAAATGACCACCTAAATTTGGAAAAGGGACAATCATACAAAAGTATGTGAATGCAACATTGGTCTCTAAAAGGACCTGTGCTCTTTGAGAGCTATACTTGTTTAAAGTTTAATTACCTAGCAAGGTGTTGGCTCATAGCAAATAAAAAAATGCAAGTTGGCCTGTACTTTATGCTATTCTTTAAATAAAGTACCGGTAAAAAGATTTGAGAGGCTATCCGCTAATTTATCTATATGAAATTAAGTTTACAATTCTGCCTGTAAAAAACAACTGTAAACTCTCCCTCTTGCCTCTGAAGGAAGGTCTTAAGAAGTCGAGAAAAAACTAAAAGAAAGTAATGCTTATGACAAGGAATACTGAGGAATGTTTAAAAGTATAAAATGGCATCAAGTTTATTAATATAAAACAAGGCCTCAATCGATATTAATAGAATACGTTAAATTAATAGTTTCTGTACTGACATTGCACTGTTACATTTCAAAAACAAATGGGAACAACTACTATACATTTAGTTTCTTTACCATGTATGTGACATACATGAAGGTCCTGCAGATTTCAGAGAGTAGAAACATTGGACTTAAAAGAGTGATAGAATCAATCAGAAAGGTCTTTTGCAACCTGCATTCTGCCTTGAAAGGAAAGTTAATGGTGTTCCAATCAAATTAAATAATCATCATTTTCTTTTTTTTTGAGTGGCATTAAAACAATCTTAAATCATATTTCTTTAAGCTGTAGGAATACATGACATCACCAGGGTTATCTTTGATGGGTCTTGACACTTACAATTTGGGTGTAAAGGTAGATAGATGTGATTTCTGTGAAGCTCTACCAAAAGACGCCATGGAGTTGCCATTTAGAATCTGATGTTTTTGGACCTTATTTTGACCACTTTTTCATGAATCTTCCCAAACTTTATGAAAGTCAAATACTAAATTGCTGGACATAAAAAAATCTAAGTTTAGATGACCTCATAGGAGTTTGAATACTCACAAGTTAGGTTTTTGGCCTTCCACTATGTCCTCCTTGGGGATGGGGTAGAGAGCCTCATATGTGCGCCCCTCTCCTGAGCCATGGATAGCGTAGGAGTTCATCTTGTTGATATTAGGGGGCAAGTACGACCAAGGGAGGAGAGCCTCCCCCATCCATCTGTCCCCTTTGATCGTGGCATTAAACACCATGGGAAGTTGTTGCTTGAGGAAGAATATCGAGACAAATAGAATAAATACTTGACTCAAAGCACCGCTGCCCCTTATCAACCACTCCCTCAATGTTTGCCTACCTGGAATGCTTGTCCAACTCCTGACAGCAACAATATCAGTTGCTGTCCATGTCTAAAATAAAAATAAAACAGATTGTTTAAAGAATATCTAAAAACGTATGGTCATGTGGTTGTTACAAATGAGCTAAATACTTACGGACAAAACTCCACTTCAAGGTAATTTACTGTAGTGCTATCGAGGAAGAAGCACTCCACAACTGATAAGAGGAAGAAGAGTAGTTAATCAAGAATAATTAAATAATTTCAGTGATTTATTTTGAGTCAGCCTAATAATATTATGTACAAAAATTTAAAAAAGATACAAAGACAAGCTCACCTCGTAGCATGCTCATTATCAACCTAGATTATAATGGCAATGGTTTCAAATCTAATAAGTAACATTAATGAGGTCAAATATGCGAGGCTCATTAACCGGAAATCGAACTTACTTAAGGTCAATTAGATAGGATTGTTATTACTCAACCTCATTACAAAGTTTAATTGCTGTGTCACCATAATAATGATAATGCAATCACTATTAGGGCCTCATAAACAGAGCTCGTCTCTCATCTCTACAACACCATTGTAATATGTTCATGATTATATCTCAGCTTTTCTATTCGCCTAAAATTGCATCGCACATAGAGACTAAATCCTTAAATCATGACTGTGATAACAAGTTATGATAAGACAAACTGTTGGGGTTTTGGAAGCATGAAAGCAACACTTGTACAACATATTGCAATCTGTTACAGCTATTGCAATTTTTTTCCAGTTTTTTAGGTTGCATTTGATTCAAAACCACAGACTGGATTAATAAACACTTTTAGTTTTAGTTTATACAGGAATAGCTCAACATTTTGGCATGAACAATCTCTTGTTAACTTACACAGAGTTTGACTTGAGCGAAAATTAACAACTTTTATATTTGTCCATTCAATATGATGCTAAGGCTAAAGACTGGTTACTGTAGCTTAGTATAATAACTTGGGAGGCTAAATCACAAGTTTCATCACAATACAATAATATATTGACTCTTTGGACAATGATTCCATATTGCTGATATCGCAAAGTCTGCCACGATGTGATTTCAAATCAAAACTATCAGTATAATTGAATTCAGCCAACAAAAATTAAGATTTTATAATTAGTCCTCTTGGATGGAAATGGTGAGACAGAGATGCAATAGGATTTTCAAAAAAAATGGCTTATCTAAAAATGATCATATTGATGTTTTCCCTTCGCATTAATGATCTGATGAATCTATACATCGATCCATATCTATGTATTGCTAAGCCATGGGTAAAAGGGTAATCCACAACTTGTAGTTATAACACTTTGGTTTCTATACAGATTTAACAAACAATACTAGAAATTTAAATTAGATTTTGAGGTGTTTGCAGGTAGATTATGGAGATTAACTGAACCAAGTCATGTTGTATGGACAGATATCAAATGGGTAAACATTGGAGTGTCTAAAATGTTGGCCTATTCATTTAATGATCGATGCATTCAAAAAGACAAGTTCCACCATGATCATTACATTTCAATTACATTAAACTAATATAACTATGGTAAATAGGTAACTCTATCTGTACCAATTTGTGACTTTTGCATTTTCTATAAATGTATCATAGACTGTCAAATAAATTGTCCTTCTACAGACATATTTGCTCAGGGTGAATGTTCGGGAAGCTGCGTATTGCAGTAGCAGACATACATGATGCAGCACTAACTTTGCTTTACTTTTCTACGTACCTTCATAATTCCAGAGTCCAGGGAAGGGCTGGCTGGGGGGGCTCGCAGGACCTACTGGGTCATTGAAGAAGGGACCAAACATCTCTATCTTCAGCCCTCCTTGCCCAGGAGAGAAATTGATCCTGATAGGGTCATGATTCACAGGATTGCTATCCCAGGTTTGCTCGATCAAATACTGCATTTTCCTAAAAGGATTGAAGAAGAAAAATCAATCAGAATAAGAATCTGATATGTGACACAGTGCATACAAATGTTGCAAAACTTACAGAGAATTACAGCATAGTACAAACTGGATAAGTGTCAGAAACTGTAATCCATGAGCTACACCCATGTTGTCACAGCTGCAAAGACTCACTGGTAAAATGCTCTCAACTGTGCTACAGCTGGGCATATCATGTCTTAATGCACACCCCGTTCTGCTATTCAAACAGTTTGTTATCAAATTAGGTAAATGACAAATACAGTTCTGTTACTCAATAACTTATTAAGATGGTACAAATATACTTCCTGATATTGAAAACTGAGAACTATCCAAATGAACCTTAATGGTGTCCAAGATGTGGTTGAAGCTCTTACCAGATCAACACATTATCCAAATTACGTTTACCAACACATATCCAGTAACTTTACCATAGCTCCTATTGTGTTAACAAATCATGTGACTGAGAGCTAACATGTTTAACCTGTTCATTGTTGTATCAATATGAAGCATGCTAACCTGATGCTAACACGTCAGGGTAAGAACATAACATGTTTCTTCTTGAAAAACGTCATATGTATAACACTAGCACTGAAACTAAACGATATTGACTGAATCAACACATCCTTCAAAAATATATCCGTCTGACGCTTCCCGACATAGAGCGGAACCTTTTCCCTTTCGACGGAGCAATTATGCGGTGCACATCTTCACTGCCATTGGTTGCTATTTGTTTGCTTCAAAACAGACGGGGCAACCGAAACTATGTAAAAAACACCAGTAAAGCGTCGTATGCTAAATGTAAACGTCAAATAATACATGTATACAACCCGTAAGTGTTACCTTTCTCTAGAATTGTTTGTGTTACACGATAGCCACTTTATGTAACGGTCAAGAGGGTTTAGTTAGCTAGCTAAGTTTAGCTGAGATTGAGGCATTTAGCGCTAGCTGCACTAGGCAACAACAGGTGACGCAAGCTAATTTATGATTCAGCAGCTTTTTTTAAGGTCGTTAGAGCAGGGCTTGTGCTTTTGACACAGTTAAGTTTACAATATAAATGTTACGTTAGTGGTTTTTTAAATTGCTAACGTTATCGTTGTGTTGCTTCTATCTAGACTGCACCTTCAACATGGAAGCTGAAGTTAAGTTTTTACGGGATCAAGGTAAGGAAAAACCAGGGAAGACATACTATATTTTGTGTATCAGAAAAAAAACATTTTTATAGAAAGGTTTAGCCCAAGTATTCCGATGGAGAATAATAACAGACCGTTCATTCCAAATAAGCCATGGTGACTTCTCCATATTTTCTATAATGTCTACTGAAACCAACAGCACACTGTAGAAAGCATTTGTTTGAGATAATTCAAATAAAAGAAAAATAATAGGTCTACATCCGTATTGCTGTTGTTCATCAATAATCTGCTTGAATTATGATGACATGATTTTACTCCTAAATCAATACTCAAACTGACATGATTTTTGTGTGAGTGCAATGTTAAAGGCTCTTAGTATATTTAAAGTCTAAAATTCAAGACAAAATGCTCAAAATAAACCAGACATACAGAGCCTTTAGCAGATATTGAGTTGTGTGAGAATAGCATATTGCAACATCCAACATTTCGATTTTTGATCATATTTCATGTATTGTTCAGCCATATCATCAGTTAATTATAATATAGTCATTTGTCAGTCAGAGTCATTTGAATGCACAATGCACATTCAAAAAGGACTAACTCTTTTGGCCCAAAATACAAACGTGCAAATACACATTCATTGAATGGAGCTGTCAAAGCAAAGTGGCTGTGGTCTTTTGGCACCCCGGAGCTTTTTTATAATTGGCTTAATAGTAGGATCCCGTTTGTGGTGATTTGCATTTTCCATAAATAGTCCAGTTGGGTGGGGAACATGCCATCTAATAATTAAGCAACATGTGTATGACTGTTTTCTTGTATCAGTCCACAGATTAAACTCTGCTCTAAGCCAGTATCAGCATGGTACCCAATTTACATCAGCTCAGGTAAAAACAACAACATATGTTAATATACATCTGTCAACCATTATTTGTTCCTCATTCTAACCTCCTACATCTTTAATCTTCATCATCAGGTTGAAGATGCTAGACGGGCCGAGGCTCCCAAACCTTGGATGGTAGATAGAAGGTCAGGCCTAGTAAAAAGGACAACCATCTTCTGTTGATATTGACTGCACTGGTGAGAATATGTACAAAAGTGACAGATACTTTTTCTGTGTTACAGTATAATGGCTCCTTTGGTAGCTGAGTATGATCTGCACATGGAGGAAATGACAGAAAAGCTGCAGAGATACGAGGTAATACAAACAAATTAGACACAAATTCAGTTTCGACAGTTAAATCAAACTTTACAAACACACAAACATTCCATATCTGGACTTTATCTGGACTTAGATATATAGATACACACTAAGGGATGTATAAATAAATTATTAGAAGTTAAGTAGTAGAAAACTGTCTGGGAATAATGAATTAGACGCCCTTCTCTCTAAGTCTAAATCTGATCAATTATAAGCTGTTTGCCCCCCTAAAGAAAAAAACCTCAGTAAACAGTTCTTAATGAGTTTATGGTCAAAAGTTTTCGATATGTCCTGATGTTCGTTTTTTAAATTATGATATGACAGCGACCTGTCAGTCAGAAAAGAGGGTGCTTTAATGTGCCTCCTTAAATAAAATATGCATAAGGATTTCTTAACTATTCCATAACAATACGTGTTTGTCTATTGTTTAAATCAACAAGGACTAATGACAAATGTCAAAGTGAAATTGAGACTTTTGTCAATGCAGTAGTGCGTTATTAAGCATTCCTTAAAAATGGACAGCAGGAGACACGTCCATTTTTGTAGATGTATAAGCAAAAATGACCCAACTTTTTAAAATTCTTCAATAAAGCTTGATGTTCATTTTGTAAATGATGGTACCATGGAAACCTGTCAATCAAGAAAGAGGTTCTCCAGTGTGTTTTCCTTCTTAAATAAAAAATAAATCTACGTTTTCACTGTGTTTTTCTACTTTCTATAATCAAAAGGGGCTGATGACAGACGTGAAAGTGAAGTTGGAGAGGGTTGTCAAGGAGAATGAAAGGTAAATAAGAATTCTACTGGTGTTAACAAGCAAGCTCTTTTCTGACATTTGATATGTTTTTAAAGAACATCAGATGCTTGTATTATTTATTTGTTTTTGAAAAGTTCATTAATAAACATTGAATGACTTTGATTGTGTCCCACCACAAAAACATTTAGTTAGTAGTATTGTAGTACAATGTGCACTTTTTTACTGTGCACTTTATATACTATTTGTATTTCTATATTTATTATTTTGCTTTGTCTTTTATAAGACATTTACTTTAACTTGTTATATTTATCTACATTTTACAGGCAAATAAAGTGTGGTTTGTGGACTGTAATTAAGGTTTTGGTATTCTTTTTTAAATCATGAACTATCTAATTACATATTTTTCAATATGACCTTTCTCCTGTCGCCAGGCTGCATGCAGAGCTGAGGGAGTCGGTCGAGAAGCAGCTTCATGTCCTGCCGGTGGCTTCAGGAGTGGAGAGCAGCACGCTGGAGGAGGAAGCTGTCATCAGAAACCTGCAGGAGCAGCTCCAGCTCTGTGAACAGGTCTGCATACGTCCTTATATCCAAACATAAGAGGATTACGTCCACATTTGTTTGCTGTTTTGCCAAAAGACAAAAAATAAGGTAATATGTTTTCATCTCTGTGCATTCAGTCGTGAGATAATGTGTTTTATATGATACATAAATATAAATTGTTAAATACGAAGACAATTAAACCAGAGTGTATCTCTGTACCATTCAGGTATCTTGCGCAAGGACACTTCATCATGTCAACTGCAGGGGCAGGGATTTAACCTCTGACCTCTCGATCAGAATGCGCCCACTTACATCTTGCACCCTCAGAAAAACCATCAGATCCCAAAAATAAAAAATCAATACAAAAAAAAACCTCACATTATAAACACAAATAGCACAATGAAATCTTTAAGGAAAACAAAAGTAATTATTACATGGTAAATACTTGATTTGTATAGGTCAATTTAGGCATTCCAGAGGTTTGTTATTTTTCGCTATCGGTGCTAGTGAGAATATGACCATTGATAAGGAGGATCAAGGGAAAATGTGCAGTCATATCAATTTGCAGAAATAAGTCTGGTTGATCAGCTGTGGACAACAAACACTAGATTGCTCCATCTGAAAACACTGGAATAGTTTGGGAATTTTTTTTTTTTATATTTGAGGAGACGGAAGAGGTTAAAAGACACTGGACGTCAGAAGAAGACAGACAGGAAGTCAACATTAACAGTACCACAGTGTGGGCTCTCTGTCTGTGTTTTATTTAGTAATGACCGCCTCGCTGCACGTTATCCCATACACAAACTACGGTCAAGCATTTATTTGAAATAAATAACTAATGTTACAGTGGCGCCAAAGACTGTAAAATAATTTGACGAAGACGCTAGATTGAAAAGTGAAGCCAATGCAGTAGTGTGTTGAACATGAATACCTTTAAATTGGTCAGCAGGGGTCCATATATCAAGTCAGGTTTTATAGAAGACTACGAAAAATAGACCCAACTTCTTACTTCATTTATTCCCTTAGTTAACATTTTCTAAAGATGTTAAAGTTTAAAGTTTGAAGTAAAAAAAACAGCATGTCAACAGCATGTCAACCAGGAAAGATGCCTCCTAGCTCCACCCTGTTTTCCAAATATGGTCACTTCTTGCTCCAACAAAACGAGATGGCAATGGCCAGAAAAACAGACTCAAGGCTTGAAAATGTTACTTCACAATGCCATGGGTGACATTACAGTTACTATGTTCACGTCTCAAATACTTCTCTATGTAGCACAAGTAGAGACAGCGACATGACTCAGTAGTAGGCGTATTAACCTAACGTTTGCTTTCAGAAACTGCTGGTCATACCAACCGAAGAAAGGAACCACTTTAAACCGTCATATTTAAATGTTTTATTTTGTGTATTTTCAATGTGTAGCTACGAAAAACAAAACATTAATGCTTTGTTAAATAGTGGCCTCGGGCTTACTGACAAGAGCTATTACAACAACAACATCTGTCCCCAATGGCTCTACACAGGACAGCTATTTCATTTTGTGGTGACTCACTCACTTGCGGACAGGACACAACACAAAAATAACTTTGAAGTAGTTCTCTTTTTACAGATTCTAGCTGTTTTAAAAGCCGCTAGTGTCTGCTCTACACTTGATCCCCTTTTCTGAATGCACATGATTGGAGAACTTTAATTATTATGCTCCATATACAGTGGGGCAAAAAAGTATTTAGTCGGCCACCAATTGTGCAAGTTCTCCCACTTAAAAAGATGAGAGGCCTGTAATTTTCATCCTAGGTATACCTCAACTATGAGAGACAAAATGAGAACATTTTTTTTCCAGAAAATCACATTGTCGGATTTTTAAAGAATTTATTTGCAAATTATGGTGGAAAATAAGTATTTGGTCAATAACAAAAGTTCATCTCAATACTTTGTTATATACCCTTTGTTGGCAATGACAGAGGTCAAACGTTTTCTGTAAGTCTTCACAAGGTTTTCACACACTGTTGCTGGTATTTTGGCCCATTCCTCCATTCAGATCTCCTCTAGAGCAGTGATGTTTTGGGGCTGTCGCTGGGCAACACGGACTTTCAACTCCCTCCAAAGATTTTCAATGGGGTTGAGATCTGGAGACTGGCTAGGCCACTCCAGGACCTTGAAATGCTTCTTACGAAGCCACTCCTTCGTTGCCCGGGCGGTGTGTTTGGGATCATTGTCATGCTGAAAGACCCAGCCACGTTTCATCTTCAATGCCTTTGCTGATGGAAGGAGGTTGTCACTCAAAATCTCACGATACATGGCCCCATTCATTCTTTCCTTTACACGGATCAGTCGTCCTGGTCCCTTTGCAGAAAAACAGCCCCAAAGCATGATGTTTCCACCCCCATGTTTCACAGTAGATATGGTGTTCTTTGGATGCAACTCAGCATTCTTTCTCCTCCAAACACGTCTAGTTGAGTTTTTACCAAAAAGTTCTATTTTGGTTTCATCTGACCATATGACATTCTCCCAATCCTCTTCTGGATCATCTAAATGCTCTCTAGCAAACTTCAGATGGGCCTGGACATGTACTGGCTTAAG
>NW_011337561.1:0-12863 GCF_000735185.1 Notothenia coriiceps
ACCTTCACCTCCTCCACCACACATCGTTCCAACTTCTTTTGTTTCAGTGTTTGGTTTTCCTTCAGCAAGGCGGCCATTTCTGCATCCTTTTCCTCAACACAACGTGACTTTTGTTGTTCAAATTCCTGGTTTGCCTTTTCCAAGGCGGCCATCTCTGCTTTGTCCTTCTCGTGCATCTTGAGGAGCTTTCCATATTTCATGTTCAGGTCCTCATTATTTAAGCGCAATACTTTCTGCTCAATTTCCAGGGCATTCATTTTAACATCATGCCTCACTTCTGGTTCGACCTCCACATCCTCCTTCTTGTCCACCTTCTCCTCAACAGAACGCTCCTTCTCTTGTTTCAGTGTTTGGTTTTCCTTCAGCAAAGCAGCTATCTCTGCATCTTTCTCCTCAACGCAACGCTGCTTCTGTTGTTTGAGTTCCTGGTTTGTTGTTTGCAAGGCGACCATCTTAGCCTCCTCCTTAATACAACGCTCCTTCAGTTGTGTGAGTTCCTGGTTTCTCTCACGCAAGGCGGCCATCTTTGCATCTTTCTCCTCAACACAACGCTCCTTCTCTTGTTTCAGTGTTTTGTTTTCCTTCAGCAAGGCAGCTAACTCTTTATCCTTCTCCTCCACACAACGTTGCTTCTGTTGTTGGAGTTCCTGATTTGTCTCACGCAAAGCAGCCATCTCTACACCTTGCTCCTCAACACAGGGTTCTTTCAGTCGTTTGAGTTCCCGGATTGCCTTTCTCAAGGCGGCCATCTCGGCTTCGACCTTCTTGTGTGACCTCTGGAGGTTTCCGTATTTCATGTTCAGGTCCTCATTGTTGACGCGCAAGACGTTCTGCTCAATTCCCTGGGCTTTCACTTTCACATTGTGCTTAAATAGCAAAGTTGATTTCTCTGTATATGCTTTGAGCATTGCTTCCTTCTTTTTAGCGCCTTCAATCTCAAGCTTATCCCTTAAAGTCCTCTCCTGCTCCAGCAAAAACTTCATTTCCTGATTTTCATTTTGCAGAATCTCGAGCTTGACTGCCAGCTCATCTCTATTGTTCATCTCCATCTCTACTGCTGTGACAAAATGATCTGTTGTTTAGCAAACTAAATGTAATTGTTCAACTGAATTAACGTCACAAAAATCCCACAAAAGTTGAGTTCACTTGTGAAGATTATCTCGCTAACAAACACTGCAAGTATCCCTAATGTTTGCTTGCAACAAAACCTATTTCTGCAATGATCTGACACTAGCTGGACAAATTCCTTCTGCCTTCTGCCTGATTCTCTGATGCTCTGACGCTCTGATGCTCTGATGAATGCACCGTCACAGCCAAGTCCTGCAAACTCCTAGAAGATCAATGCAGAATTCAGAATTCTACATGAAGGCAAAAGATGATGTCATCATTCTGAAGGTTCCAGTCCAAATAAGGAGTGAAGGACATCAGCTGACAGGAAGTAAGAATGGAACCATGCTGTTGCCTAGCAACGTAATTGTGTTTAGATAATATAAAGAAATGTAAACAATCAAAATGCTTTATTGATTCCAAAGGGAAGTAAGGAACATGTTCCATCTTCACATCAAATGCATATTTTCTACTTTTTAATTTCTATTTTGATATGTTTCAAATGTTTAAATGTTTATTTCTACTCTTTTAATTTCTAATTATGTGCAATGCCTTGTTTTTGATGCTGCTGCAACGAAAACATTTCCCAATTTGGGATCAATAAAGTACATCTTATCTTATGTAATAGGAACCAAAAATACAGTTACGTTGAGGTTGCACTCAATTGCATTTTGATGAAGGGCTATTTTGAATAAAACGTTGTTTTACAGGATTCCCTTCAACACAATGAAAACATTTCTCTACTAAAATATTTTTTCATGGTGATTAATTGTCTCTTTGTTGTCATTTTCTGTCTCTTTGCAGCTGTTTTCCATCTAATTGTAGGACTCTTTAAAGTAAAGGCACTACATACTGATATACACCTGAACATCAGCAGGAGAGGACTCTTTAAAGTAGAGACACTATATACTGATATACACCTGAACATCAGCAGGAGAGAACTCTTTAAAGTAGAGACACTATATACTGATATACACCTGAACATCAGCAGGAGAGAACTCTTTAAAGTAGAGATACTATATACTGATATACACCTGAACATCAGCAGGAGAGGACTCTTTAAAGTAGAGATACTGATATACACCTGAACATCAACAGGAGAGGACTCTTTAAAGTAGAGACACTACATACTGATATACACCTGAACATCAGCAGGAGAGAACTCTTTAAAGTAGAGATACTATATACTGATATACACCTGAACATCAGCAGGAGAGGACTCTTTAAAGTAGAGATACTGATATACACCTGAACATCAACAGGAGAGGACTCTTTAAAGTAGAGACACTACATACTGATATACACCTGGACATCTACAGGAGAAGACTCTTTAAAGAGACACTACATACTGATATACACCTGAACATCAGCAGGAGAGGACTCTTTAAAGTATATAGACTACATACTGATATACACCTGAACATCAGCAGGAGAGAACTCTTAATGTAGAGACACTACATACAGTACGTGTTATTATGTTTCATTGTTAAATTGTATGTAGTATGGACAATTATGCCACTTTGAGAGACAAATATCCTCACAAATATATGTTTATACCTTTACTTTTTAGCAACTTGTGAGTAACATGACAGCCAAGACTTCTATACATGTTAGTTTAAACTCAGATTACAATCTGATAATGTTCTAAATCCTTGCTGTGATGGGAAAGTGACAGCAGGCAGAGGAGAATATACATGGTCAGTGTTTCACTCCCCTGTGGAAGGCTTCCAGGAAAACATGCGATAGATGGAAGAAGGTCATGTGAATCTGTATGAGACCGGCTTTTCCTCACCACGGTAATATCCTCCACCTCTGGATCTCGTTGTCATTGGCACGGTGCATTCCTAGTGCAAATTATTGTGCTGGGTATAAATACGCTGACAGTCTGGCAGGCGCAGGTGCTCTAATCTGCCGGTGTCCTCCTGCTGCCTGGCACAGCACTGTGGCACTGAAGTGGATGTTTTCTTCACATTCACAGTGACCTCTCATTGTCCACAGATGGCACGTTGTCCTGGCAAACTGTAATGATGCAGCTCTTTGGATGAAAGGATGACACCAAAAACAGTTAATTCCCTCTCAAAAATGTTAGTTTTGCAACGCAGGAAAATAACCATGAAGGTATCAAATGTCATTATTAGAGGAGAAATTGGATTTTGAAGTAAGTACAAAATGGTTTTTACATCAGTTGTCCAATACTAATTAACTGCTTTTGTAGCTTCAGGGATTTTATGCAGTGGGCCTGTTTTATCTCAGATTGTTTTTCATCTTGACCTTTAAGTTGATTACCCTGCTGATTGTGAATTCACCTGTAAGATAGTTTTTAAACCAAAAGGTCACAATTGTCTACCCTCCATGTTCAAAGGCATTCAAAAGGATTACAATTGATGGTCCATGCGTGTGTTGGTAACATACATTTTTTCAATTTACAGTTTTAGTTTTATGTCTTGTTCAATTCACACTCGACAAGTGGAGTGACAATGTGAACCAGCCACCCTTATGTAATTTCTAAACTGCACCCAAGGTCTGGATCTTTCTATTTTTGTCTTCCGGATCATTTATTACTGGTGATTCTCTTGCTTTTCACATCACTCTCAGAAAAGCCATAAATTGGATGAAAAGCTCAAGAACAAAGCTGATGCTACAGTACAAGCGGCATATAACTAAAAGCTTTTATTTGTTGGATTTATAAAACCCTCGGAAGTCATGTGGTGTTGGACTTCGTGTGAAGTGGATATGATAACCTGAAAGCTCAGTGTGTTGATGCTGGGCCGATATAAGTCTCAGGGAAGAGGGTGAACAGGATTCTCCTACTGTCCTTTCCTCCATCCTACTTCAGCGTTTTTTCTTTATCGTTCCTTTCTATGTCACCTCAGTTTCTTTTAGAAGGTTATCTGTTATAACATGCTGTCAACTGATATTGAGTCTTTAGATATTGTTTCCAGCCCTAAATAGATTCTTTCATTTGAAGGGGATAAACACAATAGCACTACAAATATAACTTTCAGACATGTGGTACATTCTGAAAGCTCAGAGAGTACAATTGAAAAGAGCAGTCCGTTTAATTGCAGTTCAATTCCTCTCATTTTAAAACTCTGTAAAAGAGGGTCAAGTGGGATGGAATATCTTCATACTTGGAATGACACCTTTGGTCCAGACAACTCATACTTTCCCAAACCAATGTTTTTTTGAGTGACTTGATTCAAGATCAACAGAGCTACAAGGACAAACGCCAGAAGAAGAACGATCACAAATTTGGGTCACAACCTAAAGAAAAAAACGACAAAGTGTGTTTGTAAGGTCTTGCATTAGAAATGTCTGTACCACTTTCAGTCCCTGGACCTCTACTGAAGGCCTGTGGTGTCTCGCGAATTGTGTTAGTTGTGTTTGTTTTATGTCTGTCATTTCATGTTTAGTCAGGTATTTATGTCATTCCAAGTCGGTGCTAATACTTTGTTTTATTTTTCTCATTAAAATATCGTATCATTAAGAGTCGTTGCATTTGAGTCCAGTATTTTTGTACCCCGTTCTAACAAGGCCAACCATTAGGCCATAGAATATGATTCACATCATTTTAATACTCATTGAACCATTTCACCAATAGCTATGATCTGTAAGGAAGTATCTCAATTATTTATGTTTCTCAATTTATTCACTCTTTTCATTCTAATTCAATGAATTCACATCCTCAAAAAACATTACTTGTCTAGGATTTCTAGCTCTACAGTAAATTTCATTTGGCTCCACCCAATTGCACAAATGCATCTAATTGGATGTTTATTAACAAATCACAGTACTCCACATCATCTAAAGTGGACAGCAGCAGAGTCTCATCCTCTTTTTCAACAAGCATGGCCAACTGAGAGGCAAGTAAGTCATTTAAATCTATCAATCATGTTGTCAATGTACATCATTTGTGTTTGAAGTGAATTTAATGTAGAAATTACTTATGCATTTCATGATTAATGACTTTTACTCAACAATCATTTAATTAACTGAATGTGACAGGAAGTGAAATAGGGAAATAAATAGAGAAATACTGATACGTTTGATTCCGACCAATTTCTTAATGATACAATACGAATATATATTTAACCTCTTAGGGGTAGTGGAACAAAAGGAAATTAGGCTAAAATATAACTATAAAAGATTAAAACTTTTTACATTTGTTTCTGAGCATCTGATGATTGTAAGTCCAATAAAACTACTTTTAGCTTTATTTTGGTCTCCACCATTTGAAATATTTGGTCCAATAAGGTTGACTTTGAATCATCAGATGTTATACTGTATATTTCTCTAATACATTGAAACAGTAATTCACACAACTCCCAACACAATGCTAAATGTGCAGAAAAGTTTGGAGAAACTTTTGGGACTGACCAAGAAATTGAGTTTTCTGTCCCTTTTGGCCCAAACTAACAGGATGTTGGGACTCAATACTTTAATTAGTTGGTAAAATGTAGTTTTTTTTATTGTGTCTTCATTAAGTCCTCATTCCTTTGTCCTGGCCTGAACCACATCCTTTGAGATGCTATTCGTTTACCTGCAACCAGGCTACCTTACATTTCTCCTCCCACCTTGTGCTTTATCTTCTCCAGTCCTGGAGGCCAACTTGTCACCAGCAGCAGAAGTGTTGATGTCTATGGTTGTGGAAACATTTTTTAGGACGCCTGGGGCAAAATGGAATCCTGACAGGCAGCAGGGAGAACAGAGGAGGGGTTTATCTGCGAAGGCAGGCCTTTCCTCCATCACCATGCCAATAGAGACAGCGGCACAGAGCCCGGCGCTCCTCGGCCAGATAAGGCCCCCAGACAGAGCAGCACTGCAGCTCGACCCCACTCACTACAATGTACAGACCAGAGAGAGTACGTCACCCAAAACTCCAACAGCCTTTCCCGTTTCTCGCCCTCGGTGCTTTCATACAACTCCTGCCGAAACTGTCTGCTAAATCCCCCAAGAACCAACTATTTGACAAAGTGCTAAAGTACTAATTAGCATTGGATTATGCAGAGGTAGAACACAAGTGGCTCAATATGGATATTTTTTTCGGGTCTTTTGTTGATGAAGGACTTGTTCTGCAACCAAAGAGGTTAAATATATAACTTCAATAACTTGATTTTCAGCTAAGAATAATAAATAATTCCAGGTTAATGATATAAATCAAACTGTTGAGTATATACTAAGCACATAACACAGATTTTGTGCAGAGCATTTTAGTGACCTTCAGCTTATTGTTGTGCTTTTCTGGCCCACAACTTTACTGTTGTGCTTTTCACCGCCTTTATCGACCTTGTTCTTTGACATAGCAGGCAGATGTTTGTTTTTTTGTAAATCCTCTAGTGTAGTGAAACCTACAAAACATTTGCTTTGCCATACGTTTTTTATTCCTTTCTGCAGTCGAGGAAGCATGGCATACACACTGCACAGAAGTCTAAGGAGGACAGGGAGCAATTGGCAACAGAGACCAAGGTGCGAATTGTATAACATGTGTTATTTTTTTAAATGTTAATAAACACCAGGTTAAACTCGGGGGTAGTGCAACAAGCTCTATACATAACACTGACAAATTATCACGAATAAATGTAATAAGGAGAAACAGTGGCTTATCAACATATCCAGCAGACCTTGGGAATGTATATTCATTATTCAATCTATACTGCGTTGGCCTCCATTATCTCTGACACTATAGAGAGTGTGAGGGAAGCAAAACAGTAAAGTTGTGTGATGTAAAACCAAAACAATTAGTTGATCGATGCTAAAACGCTCTATATAGCTGAGAAACACTTCAAAGTCATCATTCTCTTTCCTTGTTCTCTACAATCTCTTTCACATAACAGTCATTTGTTTTCCATTCTTGATATAAAACCCTTTGGTTTCCTATTGAAAAGTCAACTTCTCTTTGTATCCTGCTACCAGTCAGCAATATATTTTTCCAATATTCAACCTTTATGATGTATGATACATTTATGACATTTCCCTAACCTCAAGACTACGTTGAGCTTACTAAGCAAGAAAGATGAATCGCGCTTTTGTTCCTAGGAGCGGAAGTTGAAAAGATAACAAATGAAAGTTTTGCAGACATAATTTATTTGTACATGTATTGTTTGAGCATACTGCTTTTTTCTATAAAGGCAGTATCCTCTGTACTCCTATTTGAACATACTGTATTGCACAGAAAAAACAAGTTGTCTATTCTCTGCTGGCTTTTATTTTGTCTCACAATTGTTGCTGTGGGTCCCTTGTGTGTGCACAAGGTCTTCTGGGAAATAACTGCTTGCAGTCTGTTCTGTATTGGGAAATCCAGTTCTGTGTTTGGCCAACCATGTCAGGCACTTAAATCACAGAGGGGCTAAATTCATCAGGGCCTATCCCGCCTGTCACCATGAATGTAAAGACAGGCTTTAACTCCTAAGACTAAAATATGATCATGAATAATGTAGAAGCAGGTAGAGGAAGTACTGAAGAGGGATCAAAGGAGCATTCTTTTTTTCCCACACCTCTTTGATATGAAGTCAGTGGTACAGTAGGATAACACTGCATCATCACTTTGGATTTGTTGTAATGCTAAGATCTCAAAGCGGAATACAGTGATAAAAAAAAAAGAAGCTCAGAGATTTCAAACACATAATGGATGAAGCTTCTAGCAGAGTTATTGTATAACATAAGTTACAGCATAAGACATACAGCTGAAAACAAAGACTTGTCTGAGGGTAATTCATTCAGTGTGGGTCACCTCTTCCATCTGAAGTCAGTGCTGATAATGAAGGGGGACAAAATAAGTTGTTAGATATGGGATTCATCGTATTTGTTGCATGTGTCAGCATATATGTGTTTTTGCTTGTCTGGCAAGAAATTAACTTAGTCACAGAGGTCTGAGACAATAGCAGGCAGGATTTGCTGAGCCAATCGCTGCACCTCGCCAACGGTAAAGCCATTTCGCTCCAGCAGACCACTTAATAGCTTTGGCTGATGCAGAGTTTGGAAATCCATCAATAAACTGGGCCAGACTGAGATGAGCCGCCCGCTCAGCTACACAAGCAGTGAGGGGGGAAACAATAGACCCGTGCCAGGACCTCTCACTTAAAATTAGATTTTAAAGTTTATATATATATACACTGTTTATAACAGATCCAGTAGAGTCTTTACACTTTGCTTGGATGAGAATCAACTCATTGTGAGCTTGTGATGTTCACACATTGGAAAATGTGATAATGGCACATTCTAACAGGATAATATTTATGAGGCTGAAGAGTATACATTAAAGCAATTTGTACAACATAGGCCTTGTAAGGGTATATTACAGCAAGTGTGGGAGCTTGCAAGAGACCGTAAAAAATCGAGATCCACTTTGGGTTAAGCTCCAATTTTGCTTTATACTACACTTTCCAAAATACACCTCAATACATTTATCCTGTTACTGCATTTATGCAATGTCTGCAAAATGGGCAGGAAAAAGCTGCAGTTTTCAGACTACTCTTGTTGAGGCTTCGTTTCGAACAGCCTAAATGTGTTGCATTTACTTTAAGGTCCTTTTAGCAATTTATCAGTTCAACTAGATAAAAAATAAAATAATTTGGTTACTTTAAATATTACAAATATTACATTGGTGTTCATTTTGGATTTTATTTAGATTTAACTGCCGGCATTGGTGGCTTTTCTGACTTTATCTTTTATACCAATAATCTCCTGCTGGGATTCACATCCAGGCTGCTCGAAATTACAGCCGTCACAATATGACACACCCCGGCACACCTTTCACCCCAAGCCTGCGTGTGTTTTTTGTTTTCCATTAGGTGCGTCTATCCAAGATCTGTATCTCTGCTCCCTCCAATCTCCACTGGGATTTAAGTTCTGTTAATGCAGCAGAGTTTTGCGACAGAGGGTCAGTTGGATTTCAAGAAGCCAAAAGATGCCTTTGGTAATTTCTTTTTCGGAAAGCTGTAACAGTCTCCTGACCTTTTGACCTGCGACATGAACCCTTGCTGCCCCAGGACCACTGCAGCGCCAGACACCTGCTGTTACTTTTGCTGACAGAGCCACTGCCTGAGGATGTGTGTGTTATCTTTTTCCTTTTTTTGTGTATGTGTGTGTTTCCGTCTGTCTGTGCTTTATGTGCTGATGCAGGAAGAAATTCATACTGCACTAGGGAGAGCAGAATCGGTGTTATTGTATCCTGCTGCTAGTGAGTAATGTCTGAGTAGTCTGTCATGTCAACATGTCGCAAATATAGGTTATCTTGTCAGGATATAGATACTACAGAAATGCAAAAACTAAACAAAATGCTTTGGGAATATTACTGCACAACTGGATGACACGATAAGTGACTTTATCTGCTGCTTACATCATGTTGAGAGTCTTGTTTTTGAACGATTAATGGCCAAAGATCTGTGATATTACTTTAAAATAAAACAGAATTTCCTGAGGAAGTGTGTTTTCTGTAGTCAGAAAACCAATATCATCAGCGTGTAAGGTTATTCCTATTTGAAATAAGTTTAAAGGCAATTCTTCAACATAATTGGAGGCGTGTGGCGCAGTGGGTTGTGTGTTGGTGTTCGGATCAGGTGGTCACAGGTTCAAACCCCACTGCAGTCAGCATGTTGTTGTGTCCCTGGGACACTTCACCCCAAATTGCTCCTGTGGGGATTGCCCACAGTGTTGAGTATGGAAGTCTCTTTGGATAAAAGCGTCTAACAAGTGACATGACATAATTATTCCCACCTTATATTTTAGAGCCATCATCAGCACAACCATGTCCTGAAACCTCTCATATTCACAAAGCAAAAGGACACCTCTCACTTACCATTTGAAATAAGTTTCAGATGTGCAGCAGTTAAAGAAAGAGCCTCTCTCAGTTGGCAGGAATTATTTTTTAATTTTTAATTTATTTAATCGTTTATTTGGCAGGGACAATGCACAGTAATGAACACTTAAGACATTAAAATGTGTTAAGCGTAACAGTGCCAGATTTAGCTTTGAGCTAATTTCCATCCGCAGTCCGTCACTTAAAACATTTAAGAAAATAACATTTTACAAACATAGCATTACTCATGCTTTGTCTGGGAATTTACTTGCAGACTGTTGAGGTTTTTCAAATTGAATGTGAGGTTGTTTGAGGGGAACTTCAAAGTCGCTTTGAATAAACATAGAAGTGCATGTCATTCTGCATATTTTAAGTCATGGATATGTCCTTCAATTAGAATTATTTGAAAGTATGAGTTGCCTTTGCTTGAAGAGTCAACTATTTGTCTGCATTTTTTTGGGTTGAATGTCTGGATGGATGCTTCCAATTAGTCTATGTATTTCAGTAAAAATGACTGCTTGGTTTGCAGCACACAGATTGTATGGTGGGTTTAGTTGTTCTGATATTTAGTGGATATTACGTCATCTGAGAGTCAGATATCAAGGGAGGTTACAGAGATGCTGACCAAATGAATAAGATATGGTCCTTTGATGGTAAGCTGAGTGGAAAGTGTCGCAGGAAATCTGAAGCGTGTGTTGCAAAGGATACTTTTCACTCAATTTTTGATGTTCAAAAAGATCAAATGTATACTGAAAGTGATTTTTCTGCAGTCGTATCATATACTGTTCAAATTTCGATTGAGACGGCTTTGCTTTTTCCTGATTTTCTACACACTGACTATTATAAAGATACAAGCAACACAGAAAATTACAGGTCAGTTCTATTAACCTTTCATGTAGGAATGGCGAGAATGATAAATGACGTATTAACATAATATTTGAAGACTAAAGGTCGTATATAATATCACAGCATTTCAGAACACGTCCTGTTTATCCTGCACTAAGTTCAGAGGATGAGAAAGGAGAGCTGAGGTAAAGAAAGAAAAACACTATGGAAAGAGCTATTAAAGGAATACTTTGTAGATAGATGTGTTTATTTGAGAACCACTCTCATCTTTATAGGAAATATGTTAATGAAGATAGCAGTTGGACTGGATAAAGACTGGAAACGTTCAAGAGAGTTCTGACCAAAAGGCAGCGCCATTTTGACCCAGTTCTTGAATCTCTACATTGGATACCAGTAAGTCAAACAACTCATATTTATCTTTTTACCAAGAAATATCTACATGGGCTCGACCCATAGGANNNAGTTGTTTGACTTACTGGTATCCAATGTAGAAATTCAAGAACTGGGTCAAAATGGCGCTGCCTTTTGGTCAGAACTCTCTTGAACGTCAACCACTGGAACAAGCATAAAATTAGACTTGGCCTTATGCAAGGACAGTCATGTGACTGTCCTTGCATAATGCCAAGTCTAATGTTATGCTTGTTCCAGTGGTTGATGCCAATCTAGTCACTGATCCTAAATTCACTTCTGGCAAAGAGTCTATAGTTGGAAAAAATGACAACCATCAGCAAAAAGAAAATTCTGAGGATTTAAATTTGTCTGGCAGTGAGCATGCGGACAGACTCTTCCATGATAGATTCATCATGTCACTCCTAATGGTGGACTTTAGCCAATGTGTGTCCAGTTAGTCTATGGCTGACTTAGGTGTCAACACTCCAAACTGAACGCTTGATATTGCAGACATATTGCCACCAATAAGGGTAATGACCTCAGGTTGAGCAATCATGCTTGATGATGGGGCTGAGCAATATGAGAGAATTGGTATTCTTTGTGTCCATTTCAAAACCATGAATTATTTATGGTCTGCTTGAAGCTACTGCTGGGTGGAGAGGAATGGCTGCAGCAGGGCAAAGTGGAGAGAGGAGAAACACCAGAATGTGAAAGGCGAAATAAAGCCTTATTCTCACGGCAGCAGCGTTAAACAAATAATGGAGCAATTCAGGCGTCATTAATGTCTGCGGGTCGTCTTTCTTATTACCGTTGACTAAATTATGCCAGATCAGTGAAGACATTAAACTTGCCACTGTATTTGATTGAGCTGTAAATATTCACACTGCAGTATGGCTTTTATTCATGTATTCTACCTGTTGTGTTTATTTGTATTATCTTTGCTTTTTAATGCCTGTTTTTAAATGGCATTTTATAATGTGTTTCTGCTGTATTTATTCTTAAATGTCTTATTTTGTTTTGTAAAGCACTTTGAATTGCCGTGTGCTGAAAGGTGCTATATAAATAAACTTGCCTTGCATGAAATATCTGAGTGGGATGTTTTGTCTCTTGGCTGTGAGACGATCCTAAAAGGATACAGATGGTCTTTTCCGAATTTTAAACCTTTTTGCGCATGGATTGTTTTCCTACCACATACAGACAATACATTATTTAAATTGGCCAGCAAGCTGTATACAACTTTTTCACTAATAAATACAGCTGCTATTTATTATACATAAGAGCCTTAAAGCTAAAAACCCCATATCCTTACATTACAATATCCACCACATTAAAATAGAGAAAAGCAAGGCTACATTTTAAAGGGAAACAAACACAATTCAGACGTCATTAATGTCAATTTGTGTTTATTTCCATTGAATATAAGATGCCAGATCAGTTGAGACATTAACCATTGGTTATTTGAGTGCTAAATTGTCTGAATCTTAAGCTGTAAATAATCATTAAAGAATACGGATGTTATTTTACGACTTTAAAATTTGAAATTGGAAAGATTGTTTACTGTCCACACACAGACAATCATTTGTTTTATTTAGCTAAACAAACTGTACACACATTTCTCACCAACAAATACACCGCTGCTTTTATTATGCACTAGAGCAGTGGTTCCCAACCTTTTTCCCCAAGAGCCCCCCCAAATGACTCCTGTTGGAAGTTGCGCCCCCCC